>NW_013670725.1:26897-30011 GCF_000517525.1 Limulus polyphemus | reverse complement strand
GTAAAGAAAGACTGCAATTAGAGAGAATAAGAGCACAAATTAAGATTGCAAAACTCACCCAACAAAAAGATGAAGGACCTAAGAATGACATTGAGTCTGGGTTAGTCCACCCAAACTTGATGAACACAAAGATGATATGGATGCTCTCTTGTTGAGGTATGAAAGATTTGCCCAAAGTAGGAACTGAGACAATGGTGACTGGGCAGTCAGTCTCAGCCCACTTCTCACAGGAAAGGCCTACAAGTGTATGTGGGTATGATAACATGGATGACGTCATGGACTATGACAAGTTAAAAGTGGCCTTGTTGAAATGCTATGAACCTACTGAGGAACTAGTTAAAGCAAAAACCAGGGGTGGCTAACTAGAAGCAGGATACCACCAAAGGTGACAAGAGGTCAACAGACAAAAGGGAGAAGAGATGCTGTACATGTTATAAAATGGGGCACACTGCGAGATTCTGCAAGTATGTCACCAACAAGCAACAGCAGATATATCAATAAAGCAGCTGGAGGTACCTACAGAGATGGTGCTGGCAAGAAAAGAGTCACTGTCACCATAGATGCTGCTGCCAGAAGAATAGAGACAACTCTTCAGATTCACCACAAGAAGGAAGTGCTATCACCATGATTAAACAGTACATGGTTGATTGTCAGCTCAAGTTAGCAAAAGGACCAATAGTGCCAGTAGTGATTGGAGCATGTGAAAAACATGGAGAGGTGCCAAAAAACCACAATGTGCCAATTGGTGAAGGCTATGTTGGGGACAAGAAAGTTAAATTCCTATGAGACACTGCGTGCAGCAGTGAGGGCCAGTTTGGTATCTAATGGCCAGATAACAGGCAAGGTACATTTGTGTGTGCTGATTGATGTAACAGTGAGAGAGTTTCCCATAGCAAGAATAAAGGTGGACACTTTATAGTATGTGGGAAACCTTGAGGCTATGTGTATGAAGGCACCAGACAGAAAGAAGACTGATGAGGCATCTGCAGTCACCAAAAGAGCTAAATAGAAAAAGAGCAAGTAAGACATCAAGCCCCTTCAAGTTTTGAAAAGTGATATACCGAATGTAGGTCTACAGGAACTGAAGGAAGCACAGAAGAAAGACCCTCCATTGCAGAAACTTTGGGACAGTGCCAGGGAAAAAGTGGACTGCAAAGGCATAGGGAAGAGGACTTACAGAATAGAGGATTAAAAGGGAGTGCTGTACCAGATCTATCAAGGCAGTTCTACTGGGGAAGTTAATCAGATCACAGTACCAACAGAATACCACACTCAAGTGATAAAGCTGGCTCACAAGTTGATTGTGGAAGGACACCTAGGAGCAAAGAAGGTAGCAGACAGAATCACCAGCAACTTCCATTAGCTTGGGGTAATCAGAGATGTAACCAGATTCTGCAGGTCTTGTGATATCTGCCAAAGGACAATACCTTGAGGGAGGGTAGCCAAATTGCTACTGGGTGAAATGCTTTTCATAGAAATGCCATTCAGCAGAGTAGCTGTGGACTTGATTGGACCACTAGCACCTATATCTGACAAGGACAGTTGTATGCTCTGACAGTAGTCGACTATACAACATGTTACCCAGAAGCTATAGCATTGCCAAGGATAGAGACAGAGAAAGTAACAGAAGCCCTCCTGGAAGCATTCTGCAGAGTAGGCTTCCCAAAAGAAGTCTTGAGTGACAGAGAGACCCAGCTTACCTAAGAAATGATGCAAGAGGTGTGCAGACTCATAAGTACTAGGTAGCTCTTTACTACCCCATATAAAATCAGATGTAATGGACTTTGTGAGAGAGTCAACAGTTTTGAAGAGTATGCAGGAGATGTGCCAAGAGAGACTACAAGACTGTGTCAAGTACCTACAGGCAGTATCATTTGCATACCAAGAAGTCCCACAAGTAAGTCCAGGATTTGTACCCTTTGAGTTTCTGTACACATGAACAGATACTAAAAGAGCTATGGACAGGAAAAGAAGAGTCAGAAGTGAGGAACACATATCATGCATCTTAGACTTCAGAAACAGACTGGAGAAGACCTGTCAACTCACTCAAGCTCAAAGCAGTCAGAAGCACTTCTATGACAAAAATGGTCAAAGATTGACGTTTCAAGATCGTATAGAAGGTCTTGGTTCTGCTACCTACAGATAACAGCAAACTCACCCTGCAGTGGAAAAGACCTTTTTTAGAGGTGCATGAAAAGAATTCAACAGAATGTACTAGAAGGTGAAAGTGGATGGGAAGACAAAGATCTACCATGCCAATCTGTTGAAGAGGTACTTTGAGAGGAAAGAAGACCTAATGGGTGCTGATATCGAGGCACAGATGGACATGGCAGGTGTAGCTGTCATAGATGGAGAACCAAAAGATAGTGACTTTGCCATAGAGGATGAACATCTACTAGACTTAAGACCACTTGGTGGAGATGAGATGTACAAAGATGTCAACATCAGTGATGAACTGACTGGCAAGCAGAAGAAAAAGCTACAATATCTAACTTGCCAGTACGCAGATGTCTTCACAGATAGACCAGGCAAGATAGACTATGTGCAACACAAGCTCGAGACCATGGATCCAGTCAAGGTGAAGCCTTACCAGATGCCCTATATGATGAGAGACTTGATCAAGCAGGAAGTTGGGGCAATGTTAGAAGCTGGAATCATTAAGACTTCAAATTGAGCCTACTATTCACTAGTGGTAATCGTGAAGAAGAGAGATGGCTCAAACCACTTCTGCATAGAGTTCCAGAAGCTTAATCTTGTGATGAAGTTCGACTTTGAACATATGGGTAATCCAGAGGCTATTATGGTAAAACTAAATGGGGCCAAGTTCTTTTCCAAGATCGACCTCATTAAATGTTATTGGGAGAATCTGATGAAAATATAGTATAAAGAGAAGACAGCCTTGGTGACATCAGATAGATGCTACCAGTTCAAGAGGAAGCCATTTGGATTAGTCAACTTAGCAGTGATATTCAGTCACATGATGAGAAAGATATTGCATAAAACCACCAACATTGAGCATTATGTGGATGACATTCTGACCCACACAGCCAGATTGGAAGACCACCCAAAGAAACTCAGAGTTGTTTGGAGGACTCTCTTACGGTAGCCAAATGC
>NW_013670725.1:19844-26887 GCF_000517525.1 Limulus polyphemus | reverse complement strand
GAGCATTATGTGGATGACATTCTGACCCACACAGCCAGATTGGAAGACCACCCAAAGAAACTCAGAGTTGTTTGGAGGAGCAGCAAGTTAGATCCTTCTTGGGGTTAGTGGAATACTACAGGAAGTTCATCCCAAACTACACTAAAGGGACTGCACCACTGACTGACCTGACCAAGAAAGGACAACCTAACATGGTGAAATGGGAACAACCACAGCAGATGGCATTCCAGAAGTTGAAGAACATGTTAGGAAGGTCTCCAATCCTTAGAATGCCAGACTTCAATAAACCATTTGTCATTCAGCCCAGTGCTTCAGACATTGGAATTAGAGCAGTACTCCTACAAGAATATGAAGACAGACTATTTCCAGTAATGTATGTAGGTAAAAAGCTGTTGTGTAGTGAGAAGAACTACTCTGTGATTGAACAAGTGTATCTGACCATCATATTTGCCATCCAGAAGTTCCAGAATGACTCTATGGTAAGCATTCCATCATCCAGACAGATGATCAGCCCCATGCATACATCCAGAGGTGCAAAATTGACAGTCTGAAGATCAGTAGGTGGAAGTTATATCTCCAGAACTATCAGTTCCATATTGAGGCCATCAAGAGGACTGCAAATATTGATGCAGACTGCAAGAGTAGACTTTGTGCATGAACTGAGAACAGTCTTTGTATATAATATGAAAAAATATTACAAATAATTTTATTTAAAAGGGGCTTATTGTTAGATACATACAAGAGTATTATTTAGTTTATATAGTGCAAACTTTAAAGTAGGTTATTTATTATAAGCAATAGTTATGGCAAGTTTTCTTACATACCTGTTTACGAATAATTTGTGTACTTGAATTGTTGTGAATTGATGTCATGTTCCTCATGCTCTTGTTGCTTTAATTAAGTATTGTTGTATCATATAATACCTAGTAATGTGTAGAAAGTTGCAGATTGCTGTCGAGAGTGTATATATATCATTCCAAACAAAAGGCACTGCACCACTGACAGATCTGACCATGAAAGGCCAACCAAACAAGGTGAAATGGGAACAACCACAGCTTATTAGGGATGTACGGTTACCTTGCCAGATATTGGGCCGCCTGGTAATGCTCAGCTCCAGCCGAGTGTTAAAGTTAGGCACCTAAACCCTAATCTTTGTGGCAACTAATGTGGTACTGAAAGTTACAGTCAATAATTGGTTTAGTGAGAAAAAAAAAACGTGTTCTGAGCAACAAAGACTGACTGCTCACTGAAAGTTGAGGATTCAGAGAACAATAGGGGTTAATAACAGGCATGTGTTGAGAAGTGGATTTCTGGGGAAGGTGGGGGTTTTGAGAACAATAGGGGTTAGGGTTTGAAAAGTTGGTGCTAGGCACTGAAAGTAAAACTTTAATGTCCTGTTGGTGATTGTTCGGTTAAATGTAATAAACGTCAATTTTGTTTTTGTTTACAATTTTTGTGTATAGTTGGGGGGGGGGGCAGGTGAGGGAAGAACTTGATCTCGGTTGTGACCGGGTACCCGGACCCGATATTCGGACAAATTTTATCACCTGTGCATCTCTAATATAGAAGCACACACATGTAAAAAAAAAACAAGATAGATATACAGTGGATGATCGTGAGTTTAGCCTTAAAGAGTATATAGTGACACATTTTAAAGTTTAAAAATTGCAGATTGTATTGTAATAACAGAGAAGAGAAGAACAATTCTTCTTGTCAATTTGATTCTAAAGTAACTGAACCAGGCTGTGTGGACTTTGATGAAAAAGAGAATAGTTTCAAGCTCTGGATTCAACTGTAGTGATTAACTGTGTAATGAACATTTGTATATACGTTTGACTTGTTTTAGTATATTTTAAAACAAGTTGACTGTCCTGTTTGTTTATTGTTGAAATTTTCCACCAATAAATCACAGACATCTACTGTAAAGAAGCTGGCTCACACACACAAAGATCTGACACAAACAGTTTTGTCCCACAACATAAATGTAATATGGTCATAAACCTCAAGCTATGTTCTTCAAGTTTATAATTCCCATGTGTACACAATATATATGTTTGTAGTTTGAATGACTGGACTACTATTGATTATTGCTTGAATTTTCTGGTACTTAATTTATAAATGTGAACATATAATCACTGGTGATTACTTTCTACTGAGAGTATAAAGAAATTATAATTTGTTATTCCTGGTTAACAATTTCTTATATCAAAGAGGTATAAGCTTGTGACTCTGAAGTGTAGAGCAAATAGTAGGATCCAAGTCTGAAAACTGCTTGTAGCTGATTACACAGGCTTGCAAATTTAAACCCAATAAAAGTTGTTTTGGTTTTAATAATGGATTTTCCATAATTCAGCTATGCAGATTTTGAAAATAATATTCATTTTTTTCTATCACGTAAGGAGTTTTTACAAATTGGGAAGAAAAAAAAAACTCTTACTTAGATCAAGTTATTATTTCATTTACCACAATGAACATTTTTCATTATTATGTTCATTAACAAAAATACAAACAAACTGAAGAAAAGGGAAGAACACTGATGTCAAACGAATGTGCATCGTCATTCATCCTGATTTTTTGGTGAAATCCATGTCCTTTAGTCTCAAAACTGCATGTTGTGATCTCTCTTTTATGTATTGCATCTGTAGCATCTCATTTCAATGACCAGCAGTAATTAATCATCATGCTGATGTTTCATCTTCCCTGATACCTTCTCTTCATTTCCCTGATCTCTTGATGAAACCTTTCCAGATGTTTCAAGTTGAAAACAATCCCTATTATCATTTCTATTGACATCAGGTTCATAATCAGATGAAACTATATCAAGAGTCTCTGGTGGAGTAGGTACAGGTAGGTCGTGTCCATGAGCAACTGGTCCTATAGCAGAGCGAAGGTTTGGATAAGAAATTTCCTTTTTATTTTGAGTGTTGTAGCCTTGTACGTTACATGAGCAAAAATAGCAGTCTTCTCTGTGGTTTCTAAGCTCATGCCAGACCTCTGGAATTCCAAAAGGGAAAGACTTTTTCTTATCTTTAGTCCATTGTCTCAACTTTTTGACATAAAAGGTGCAAACTTTGTATAAAGCCCATTATTTGTCTTGGTCCCCAAGTTTTGTTCTAAAATATATGTAATATGCTTTTTTGATGAATTGTGTGCTGTTTTACTTTTGTTTCTTTACAACAAATTTACCACTAACATAACAGAATATGTTTGAGTCATTTACAAAACCTCTTGTTGCCATAGTGATGAACAAATAATGTTCAAAAGAAAAAATTATGTCAAAGTGCACGCACAAACAAATACTATCCAGAGATGACACATCATGCGGCTTGTTAACCGTTTATATACTAGTGGTGTGTTTCTCATTTGGTTCTAGAATGATCGATAAGACTTTCAAGTTGCAACTGGTCTAGAGAAATCTATAGCCAGTGATTGCCAACACTTCAAGTATAACAAAATTTGACCAGCTTTCAAAGAAAATGATTCACTTATGTAAAAGTATGTATGATGTTTGGTGAACAATCTGTATGTGATGGAGAAAAATGGATATCATTTTCTGATTTAGCATACAGAATTACTGTAGAATATGTAAAAATTTCAAGACAATAAAACCATCACAGGCCTGTGTTATTTAACATTGTTAGATACAGCTTGTCTGGTATTGTGGTTATAGCAATAACCCACTTTTAAATTACAATCTCTCTCCCTTTTCCCGCTTCATTTTATACAATGAAAGCTAGAAATGTACATCTATTAGTAAGTTGTTTATATACAGTTGATGCTTAATGATCTTAAATACATTTAGATGTTTAAGGCAGAGCCTTGGATCATGTATGGTCAACAAATAATTTACAAGGTAGTATGGAACTAGGAAACTGTGTAGGTAAGTAAGGAGAATGTGATCAATTTTTGGTACTTTTGTGAGTTTTTCCTCTGTACATTGCCACTATTGAACACAGTTTTCAAAGGAAAGACCATTTTTGCTGTATTTTAATTCTATTTATATAAAGAGTTCATACATTTATGTTTAAAATTTCCTTTTTTCTTCATATTTTTTGACTGGAAGTCCCTACCTTTTGTGGAACTCTGGTAGAATACCTATTTTCATTCCCAGCTTATAGTTTCTTTTTTATAAGGCAAGAATATGACTCATTATTACAGTAAAACATTTTCCTTTCTGTGTTATTACTGTTATTTCTTCTCCAAACTTGAATGTTTGAAAGCTTGTAGTTAAATATAAAAATAATTCATACACAACAACTAATTATAAATTGAAATCAGCACCTAAAGTAGATCTAAATGTACACTTTGTCACATCTTTAATAATACAGTATGCAAAATTTACTGAATTTCCTGCTGCTTGATATAAGTACACAACTTAGAGAACTGTTTCTTTCTATATTACTAATGCTTTACAATAGTTAAACATGTAATAAAGTTTTAACTCCTTAGACCTGAGCAGATGCTACAGGCATCTGGCCAAAAATACTGATTTACCCATCGGATGATGATAGCGGCCGATAACATTTGTCTCTTTGGCCGAAAACTAATCCAAAACATGTTATTACCCACCTTTTATAAATAGACAGGAAATTATATAAGGTATGGTGATAATTATGGTGATAAACATGAAAATAATTCTGGCAGAATGCAAAAAAAATTACAGGTTCAAAGAGTTAATGTACATGTATATCTCCATTTCTACTTGTTTGAATTATTCAATATATATGGTGGTTCACTAGTACACTTAATCAAAACTCCAGAATTGAGTGTTGGTTTGTGTACGTACAATTGGCAAAATATTACTAGTGTACTCACCCAAAAGTCTCTGTGCCTGATGTTGATTCAATGTTAAATTCAGCTACAGGTACACCTCTTGCAGAAACTTCTGGTGCAAACATAGCAGCTGGATACACAACTGAGGATGTGCCAATCTAGTGAAACATTTATATGTGAAAGTTGACTTTCTGTTGAAGTTTTATTCTGTGCTTAAGTTCAGATAAATTAGAAAAAGTAACAATGGTTAGGTAGACTAATGTGATTAATATATCCAACACTGGTTAGGTAGACTAATGTGATTACATTCCCAACACTGGTTAGGTAGACTCGTGCGATTACATTCCCAACACTGGTTAGGTAGACTCGTGCGATTACATTCCCAACACTGGTTAGGTAGACTCGTGTGATTACATTCCAACACTGGTTAGGTAGACTTGTGTGATTACATTCCCAACAGTGGTTAGGTAGACTCGTGCGATTACATTCCCAACAGTGGTTAGGTAGACTCGTGCGATTACATTCCCAACACTGGTTAGGTGGATTAATGTGATTACATACCCAACAATGGTTAGGTAGACTCATGTGATTACATACCCAACAATGGTTAGGTAGATTAATGTGATTACATACCCAACAATGGTTAGGTAGATTAATGTGATTACATTAGGTAGATTAATGTGATTACATACCCAACAATGGTCAGGTAGGTTTATGTGATTATAAAACTGGATAAAAATGATCAAAGCAAAAGTCAATTAATTATAATGTAATGGTTACTTTTGAAGTTAATGTGGAGGTAAAGTAGAATATACTGAAACAGAGTAAAAATGAAATACTTTCCCATACATAATGTAGTAAAAAATGTTTGGAATATATTAGAAGCTTATATAAAATAGCTTTTGGGCATTGATTTGACAGAATGGCATTTTGCATTAAAAATACATTACTTTTGATATGATTAACCATCAACTGATTGTAATAGGCAATAGAATTAAATAGTGTTACATAAGCTGTTTCAGAGCTATGGCCTACAAAATGTGGTCAATTTGGACATCTACAGTATGAATATTTACTGCCATACTTGTTAATCACTGAATGAAAGAAAGCCTTTGTAAAATTATTCATATATGTTTTTTAAATACTTTGAAAAAGGATTACATAAGACACACATCCAATTTCAATATGGACTTGGGTTCTCAGTTTACTGCTGAAATAACTCCAAGGTACAATTCTGATATGAATAAATTTACAGTCATATCTTAGTTAAAAACCAGTGCTGAATAATAAGGCTTCAACTGAACCTCTGGTAACTTCAAAAGCCTCCTTTAAAAATCCTCTCTGAATACGTCATATTTAATATAGAGGAAACATATGAAGCAATTTTATAAACACTTAGTTCAAATATAGATGTTGTCCATTAATACAGACTAATAAAAGTATGTGAAACATTTTTCAAAGTGTACTAAAATAGAAACCCATTTAAAGCATAAGTGTAATACCATTATATATGATACTGGTAATGCATATATATCACAGAATTATCACCCACATACATATTAACAAAGGATAGATGAATCATGTTAACTTATGTTTTATCAAAAAAATTAATAAAGATTACAGTATAATATATAAACTTCTCTAGAAGTTAAGTGTTGTGTGATTTAACTGCACATTAAATACATTTAAGATTGATCTGGAAATTCTTTTGAAAAATATCATGACCACCTAAAAAAACCTTTTATACCCAAAGTGATAATGGCCTTAAAATGGTAGACCTATTCTTGCATAAATAGTTCAATACTCGCAAACGAAGATCCTCCAAAACTACTGGATAAAATAGTGTTTTGAAACTTGAGATGAAATTTCTAGAGATTATGCAAATACCTTATATTTATATGTGATATTTGTATGAATTTGTAGCTTTTAAAATTCGAAGTTTTTTTTATATTCTGATATGTTATTTTAGAAAATAAAAATGCTTGCTTTTGTTGGAGATTTTATCTTAATTACTAAATTTTATCTTTTCTTGCATTCTTGTCAAACTTTTCAATAGTTTTTATTTTATAACTATAAATCTTATCTTTGTTTTGATTAAGAAACACCACAAAGTTTAATTGTGTTTAAAATCATTGATATACTATAAAAGTAACTTTTTACCCAACCAAAATTATAAGCAAGTCAACTTTTTTTTAATTGTTAAAGAGAAAGTTAATTTAATAGATGTAAGAATTATAAATTATACTAATTTATTAATATATTTTTTATAT
>NW_013670725.1:18102-18844 GCF_000517525.1 Limulus polyphemus | reverse complement strand
AAATTGTTAAAGAGAAAGTTAATTTAATAGATGTAAGAATTATAAATTATACTAATTTATTAATATATTTTTTATATTACATTTAGGTGATTTTCATTTATAAATTCATAAAATTTTTTAATGGACAAAAAGGAGCTTATTAGCCCATCAAGGATGTTCCTTTCCAGCTCCCAACTATAACCACCCCTTACTACTCATGTATTCATCCAATCTTTTCTTGAACTCAATTAAATTTTCTGCTTCCACCACCCTTGAAGGCAGCTCATTCCAAAAGCCAACCACCCTGTTTGAAAAGTAATACTGTCTAAACTGCAGAGGACTTCTACGTTGCCAAAATTTGAATTTTATGACCCCTTGTCCTATTGTTTTCACTGCTAAAAAAAACAAAAACAAGACTTTCCCTTAGTGAAACCATGTTGGCTCTTTGACATTATATCAAACTGCTTTAAGTGACTCTGTAATGCATCTTTAATCACACTCTCCAAAAGACTTTCCCTTAGTGAAACCATGTTGGCTCTTTGACATTATATCAAACTGCTTTAAGTGACTCTGTAATGCATCTTTAATCACACTCTCCAAAAGATTTTTAACTACTGATGTAAGACTAATTGGCCTATAATTGCCTGGAAAATGTTTATTACCTCCTTTAACCCTTTCAAGACGGGCCATTCAAAAAGCATTCAAAATTTTATTGAACTACTATTTCATAAATTTATGTCAATAAGTTTGGTATCAAACTGTA
>NW_013670725.1:16677-17451 GCF_000517525.1 Limulus polyphemus | reverse complement strand
CAATAAGTTTGGTATCGACTGTAGATTATAATTCAAATTTTAGAACTATACATTACTTAATTTCTTAATTTAAAAGTAAATATATAAAAAAAACACAGATAAACATCGATTTTTGTGTGTCAAGTGGTATGTTGAATGCAGCACTGGTACAAATTAGATATCTGTGAAATCAAAATACTAAGTCTATAGTTTCATATGAATTAGAATCTCAAATTACCGATATTGACAAGCTAGAATATAAAATATCTTTTCTGTTTTCCTTATACACACTTACTTCTATATATAACATGAATAACCAATCGGAAACAATGTCCCCCTAGTGATTTTCTCAGTCTTTCTAGCATGGCTGTTGCCATTTCTTTCTTTTGAACCAAGATTTCAATGTGGTAAGTTGTGTCTTTAGTCTGCTCAAAATTTCATATTTTTTTAAGTGTAAAATACATTTTAGTTACTAAGCTTGATAAATTATAGTTGAATTCTATGATATTAATGTAGTAATTTATAATTTTTTAGTTATCCAAATGTATATATAAAACCTGAAAAAAATATTTTGTTTCATATCCTCCATGTGCAAAATTTTTAAATGTCAAACAGCAACTGAGTACAAGGGTCATAACTAGAAGAGATAATTGTTTGCTTTACTTCTTTATTTACTGTTCTATGTTTTAGGAAAAATATTTTTAAGAGCTTATTTAAAAATTGCAATAATCTATATACATATATAATGTATAATAATTGAAATGTGACTGTATTTTACAAAATACTAGTCGACTA
>NW_013670725.1:8450-16224 GCF_000517525.1 Limulus polyphemus | reverse complement strand
AGACATTATAAAGATTTTGCATGTGAAATTTCAAAATTTTCTGATGCATAAAAGTATTTTTAATCTTAGAATGAAAATTACTTTGCATGATAGACAGGCAAGATGTGAAATGACAAAAAAAGGCATGAGAGAAACATTGCTTTACAAACCTCATGACTTAATAAAAAAAATTAGATATTTTGCATATGAAAGCATTGTAATGTTTACTGATAATCTGCCAAATTTCGTTAATGTTCGCTCACTAATTTAAAAGTTATAGCATGAAAACTATAAAATGGTTACGAGGTCGTCACATTGACTGACCCTGTATTGAAAGGGTTAAATATTGGACTAACATTAGCCAACGTCCAATGTTCTAATACTCTTCCACTACTCAATGACCTTAAAAAAATATTAGCTCGAGGTTCACAAATAAAGTTCCTTTAAAACTCTGGAATAAAAGTTGTCTGGGTCCAGGGGATTTATCAATTTTTAGGTTGCCCCTTTTTTTTCTGTAGGGAATATGTATGTTCTGTATGCATATAAATTTTTCCCTAAATACTTCCTACATTGTTTAAGATTCTCTCCCAACTCTTTAGCCCAATCTACATAAGCTAGATCATGTTTCATTCCATCAAAATTGGTTTTCCTGAAATTTGGAATCAGGGTACTATTCTTTCTCAGTTCTTCATATAGTAAAATCACAAACGTAATAGTGCAATGGTCGCTTGTACTTAAATGCTCACTCATTCTGATTTCATTATAGTTTCTCATTAACTTCCACATTCTGACCTGTGGTGTATAACATATCCCAAGTAAAAGACTTTTACCTTTATATCCATTAATATCAACCCAAACTGACCTAACCTCAGTGCTATTTTCTTTAATATGCTCTAACTCAACAGGATGCAATTCACTCCTCACATATAAAGCTACTCCTCCCTCCTTTTTTTCAATACTCAATCTCTAGTAAATAACCTATAGCCTGGTATTTAAAAAAAATTTCTCATCAAAATTGTTCAAATCCAACTAAGTCTCAATGACACCCATAATATCAAAATCCTCAGTTAACACAACTGCTTTGAATTCATCAATTTTATTTCTAATACTCTTAGCATTACAATTCAAGTATTTATTTAGGCTGATAAGACCTAATGAAAACATGGTTTAACAAACAGCAGCCTTGTGGATAAAATGAAACTTGATATGGTCAATTACAAAATTATCTAGCTAAGCCTACCTCCTCATGTTAAATGAAAAACATTTCTTTTTCCTATCATACTGTAATATCATAATTTAAATGAAGTATAAAATGATAAATTTTAAAAACTCAGGGCTGTAACTGGGATGGAAGTTATTCACAAACACCTTTTCTTCTAGTAACATATTACCAAGCTAAGCTTTTATGACTTTGTCCTGATCTCTAATCAACTTTTGTAAATAAGTATTTTTACTGAACAAATTGTGTGTATGGAAGGTCACGTTTATTTTCTATAATTATTTATGTTTAATGGTGCAAATTTTCCCATGGGGTATAATGCACTGATCAGGACACCACAGAGTTAAAGTGGGAATTCAGAAGTGGGGTACGCTCACTTATAAAATGGTGATAGTGTTTCTTATTGTTTGGAATTCTTAATCAAGATGCACAAGAAGAGGGGGGTATTCAAAATTCCAAATTAGAGAAGTGGGGTACGTGTACCTCTGCATTACTCTCCACTTCAGGCACTGTATGTATGTATGTACATATAACAAAGAAAAACAAAAAACTCACCACCAGACAGAGGTCACAGCTGTCTAACTCTTTCTGTGCATTCATCAACACATCGGGGTCTAGGGATTCTCCAAACCATACCACATGGGGACGTAATAAACCTGTGCACTTCTTACACCTGTGACAAAAAAGATCTATCTATAACTAAATATATTAAAAAATTAGCCTTCATGGAATAAATATCCGAGCTGATGCAGTCCATAAAATATTTAACACCAATACCATTTTAAAACAGAACATAAACAGTTGCACAATAAATCATTTTCATAAAAACAACTTTCAGAAAATACTTAATAAGGAAAAAGATGAAAACCAAATAACTTGAATTAATAGCCACAATTTTGTTTTTCAAATTAAAAGTAATAAACTATTTTTGTAGTAGTTTAAAGGTATATTTGTTACAAATAGCCCTTATAAACATGTTATTTCCTTGTTAATTTAGTTTCAAATATAAACATAAAAGCCAAAAAGTCTTTCCATCTGAAAAATTTATCTGGACAGTTTTTCACTTTACAAATCTCATAGCCCTGAATATATCAAACTTTCATGAAGAAAGTATGGCTGATACACCTGACAAGCCGTAAATGGCTGTTTTACAAAATTAACGATAGGCAAGTGGTGAGAGTGCCCATATTTGGGATCACAGGTTCGGGGGTTCGAATCCTGGTAATTCCACAGAAAGCTTTCTGATTGTGACACATACAAAATGTCTGACGAGGGCCATAGAATTCACTGGTCGACACATTGTGAAAATAATATTCCAAATAATTATACCATTAGTAATACCAACACCTCATCTCAATCATTATGCAAAACTATATTATTTAAATCAGTTTATTTCATATACCAAAAGTAAGATGCTACTTAGCCCATTTAGTGGGTACAATCAGCATTTTGTTTTTAATGAAATATAAGTTTCAGTATTCTGTTTTATACTGTAAATTGTATAATAATTGTGGTTAAATCTCTAAATTACACCAAAGTTTATACATACATCAGTCTTATACCAAATTGTTGTTTATGAAAGTTATTCATGTATTTTCTATTTAAATTTGTTTTAACTGTTTATTTGCCTACTTATATTCATAAGTTATCAATAATTCCTATTAAACTGCTGTAATAAAGATTTAAGGCATTACAATGCACTTCTTTTTTTGAGGGATGAATTTGGTAGTGTTTGTCATCTTGAGTGTTTTTTTTTTTTCATGGATCTTTCTTGCCTATAGTTTTGTTGAAATGACTATGTTTTGAACCCTCTGCCAAGTACTTAAGAAATGCTCTGAAAATGGTTTGCAATGTTTTCATATCAACAAAACTTTAGGCAGACGAAGATCCATGAAGGAAAACCTCTTCACTGTTATAATGTAAATCTGATGTCAACTGAATTCACCTTAATCAGTAAAAAAAACTCTTTGTGTCAATTCATTAGATTATGAAAACAAAATATTTAAGCTCTCTACTTTGAGTATTTTTCAATTGCTAAAGAACTATGAAGGAATTAAAAAATATGAAATAATTTATGAGTAACAATCACTCACCTTGGTAGTTCTCCTTCTACAACTCTGGCATCTTCAGCATCAGGATCTGGAGACCTGAACATCAACAAAATATCTAATATGTAATAAAAAAGTTATTTTTGTCCAAAAGTAAATCCTGAATAAAATTTCTGCAAGGTGAAACACAACAAAGAAAATAATATTATTGGAAAGTCTGTAATTTAAATATTTTACATGAAAAACCAAGCAAAAACAAAATAAAATGTAACATTGTTAGTAGTTTAAATTCTTGGAGAGAGAGAGAGAAAAAAGTATATATGTTTACAATTGCTTAATTAGACCTAGCTTCTAATAAGAAATATGTAATAAAGTTTAGTAATCTAATAAAAGAAACAAACTTATTGTAATTTTCTCCAAATGTCCTCAAATGCTTAACTAGACCTAGATTCTAAAATATGTTATAAAGTTTACTATTCTACCAATAAGAGGATGTAAACTAATTGTAATTTTCCTTAAATGCTCTTAAGTACTTTGCTATTTTGTCTTAGCTTCATAAGTAAAGAGGTATATTGTACTATAGCTCTAGACTGATTTAAATAAGTTTGCTCCAATTACTACATGCTAAAAGCATAGAAACAAAATATGAATAAGCTTTTTACGTCTGACATTGGAAAATAAAAAGCCACTTCATAGCATAGTGTTAACTATTTGTTTCAATATCTAAACAAGTGTAAAAAAAAATTTTTTTTTGACACATTCATGTTTTGAGGACAAAACTACACCACTAAATTAAAAAAATAAAGAAAGCAATCTTATACTTATTTTTGTGCACATTATAAAAACTTCAAAACTGAAATTTATTTAATTTTAAAGATAAAAATAAAATTAAGAAATTGTGTATTTTTATTTTGGGTTGATTTCAGCATACTCCCAATAAAATCAGTAGTGTTTATGAATTTTCTGATCATAATACAACACTCATGGCTTCTACGAAAAAACTTCATAAAAAATTTGAACAAAATAACACTAATCTATCCTTTTGACTTAATAAATATAACTGTGTTGAATTTTAGCCAATTGCCGTTTCTCAACTTCAGCTGTCATGCTGTGATCTAAATGCCTGTATCTCTACTTTGAGAAGTCACTAAAATATTATACACCCCCCCCCTATAAAAAAAAAGAAAAGTTATTTTTGGCCAAAATAAAAGTAAATCCTGAGTTTAAACAAGAAATAAAACTACTACAAGGTGAAACACAACTAAGAAAAAATCATACTATTTTTCTATTCATTTAAACTGTACAAGCCAAATGAGGCTTTCAGTTCAGCAGGAATTCAAAGTAATAAAATCTAGCTTGTTGATGCATTGCTAGAATAAAACGTTTGCTACAGTTACAGTACTGATTTTTTTTTTAATTTTGCAAAAAGCATGCATGTTTTATTTATTTGAAGTACGATAGGAAATTTTCTGTTGATCAAGATGAAATAGGCTTAGCTGAACCATTTTGCACTCAATAGTATCAAGTTTCATTTTACCAATAAAACCACTGCATTAGGTCTTATGTACACCAGGCCATATTGGCCCAAGCAACCGTTTGAATGGGCAAAGAAAAGAAAAATAAATGTAAAATATATATATATATATATTTTTTAAAAGAGTAAAAAATGGGTTTGAAATATATTACACATATTAAATGAAATGTTTTGATTGAAATTTAGATAAAAAAAGCAGATTTGCTTATAATTTTGGTACAGTAAAAGTTATTTTTATTGATGCTAGTGATTATAAACTAAAGGGTTTATAGGAAAGTTTTAAAAGAATGTGGGAAAATAAAAAATCAGTAATTAAAATATAAAACAAAATAAGCATTTTTAGTTGTTTCTTAAAAAATTCTAACACAAAGAAATCCTTTTGAAAAACTGGGAATTCATACAAATATCATGCATAAAATATTTTATTTGCAAAAGCTACATAATCTGTAGAAAGTAATTCTGAAGATTAAACCTATCTCATCCAGTAGTCCCCCCCCCCCCAATGCAATAAAACAAACCATACAACAGGTGTGTTAAACCAATGTACCTGGGCTGTATAAAGTTAAGAACATGAAGTATGTAAAGAAGTTAGTTTTTTTTTGTGTGGTGGGTGGGGGTGGGGGAATTTGTTGTATGTAACAGAAGAAACTTACCCTTTTCCTGCCAGAGCAGGACAAATAGGAGAATCTCTGTTTTCATTTATGCTGCCACATTTTGTGCAACGAGTCTTGAACAAGGTACCTATTAAACAAGCACAAAATATGACCACTCTCAAGCAGCATATGTCCAGCTGAATGGAAGTTAATATATTTTATAAGAACCTTGAAAAGGTTACCAACATGTAATATGTATACAAATACCTTCCTCTATACAAGTCTTGAAAAGGGCACACTTTCAGTAAACAATTCTGCAAAATGTGTCACACGTCTTAAAAAAAAAAAGGCCTAAAGCCAGCAGTTTGTATGTGCAAAACACCTTTAGATACTCTATGGGGATGTTTCATTAGTGTTGAGAGTGAGGGAACAGATATGAAACGTATTGTTCATTTATTATAGCACAAATAATCCAAGGTTTTAACAGATATTTTCTTGCACAAAAATGTAATAAAAGGTTGTTAATGTCGTTATTCTGTAAACAGTGAGTGTTTTATTTCATTTAGAAATATTTCTGTAACATATCTATTGGTAGGTATAATAGTTTTATTACTTTTGTTTCTCCTTCCTCAATCAATATATACTGATAGAATCAATTTTATGTAGTTAACAATACATTTTAATAATCTTTGCTAAAGAAAAAGAAACAAAATTTTGAAATTACATTAACAGAAATCAGTTAGATAAACATATCGACATATACTTTTAAAAACAATAACTTTTCTTGTGTTGTCAATAATATCATACAAAGCAACTAAAAATGTACAGAAGGGTTTTCTTAATACAAGTTAACTAATCAATCAGTGATGCTTAAATTACTATAAAAACAGTTAACCATAAAGATAGCCTAAGCATTATCTCACACATATATTATCTATGTAACGTTGTGTTTCATATTTTCTAAGCTTACCATGAAGTTCATATAGGTTCTTTGTGCCAGCATCTTTATGCAGTTCATCTATGTTCTGTGTGATGACAACTAATCGACGATCATCATCAGCCAGCCGCTTCTCAGCCTCAGCAAGAGCGATGTGAGCCTAACCAAAACAACTCATCAATGAAACAATACCACTGCCATATAAACTATAGTTTCATCTGTTAAAAAATCATTTTTAACCTGTGCATGTGCAGGGCTTTCAAAAAGGTCTAGGTTTGATAAAGAAGAAACCGTAGGGCTTTGGTTATAAAAAGAAAACAAAAAAGAATTATGGTACTAAGATTTATATTTGTTCTTAGTGCCAGCACTTTTGTTTAGTTCATTTATGTTCAGTGTGATGATGACTAGTTGACAACCATCATCAGGCAAGGACAATGAGAGCCTGGTAAAAATCAACTTACCATGAAAAAAATAAAACTTTTATTATTCAATCTAAAAAAAGGGACTGTAAAAAAATGTTTGAGCTTGATAAAAAATAGAGCAGTATGTCTTTGGTTCTAGACAAACTAAAAAGGGATTATGTTTGTAAGATTTGTATTTATCCCTTTTCTAAGAGTGCACTTAAGGATCTTATTCTTGATAGATGTTTATGTCAGACCTAAAAAAATTACTAGTAACAAAGACATTTATTCTCAGTGTCTAATAAATACAGATGAAGAGCAAGTTGTAGAAAACTAGACACTTCCTGCTTATTGCAATATCTTATATTCAGTAGATAAAGTATTATTTTTTCTGAACTTTTCTCAGATAGCATCTTCAGAAAGTCTTTGTGGTCCAGATAAAGAAACTAATTATGTTTATCCCAAAGAAAAGTACGACAGACTTAAAAGTTCCTTTTCTTTCATAAGAACTTAAAAATTTTGCAATTTAATGAAATATATGATATAAAAGTATGACAATACATATCTTATTTGGTAGATAAATACATTGACCTGGTATTACGCATATAATAGCCTTCTGCAAAAAAGTATCAAACATAACTAATGTTTTTTTACAAAAAGCTAAACACCACTGTGTGATAAGTTTCTTGCTCAGTAGTGTGTCCTCAATACATTTGTTGGTGGACAGACTGTTCAACAGTTCTCCCTTGTTTACTTCTGTGTCATCAGTACATCTACTGATTAAGTAGACGGTGTGGCAGTTCTCCCTTGTTTAGTATTGTGCCATCAGTACATCTACTGGCAGGTATACAGTGTGACATTTATCATTGTTTAGTGCTGTGTCCTCAATACATCTACTGCCAGGTATACAGTGTGACATTTCTCATTGTTTAGTGCTGTGTCCTCAATACATCTACTGCCAGGTATACAGTGTGACATTTCTCATTGTTTAGTACTGTGTCCTCAATACATCTACTGCCAGGTATACAGTGTGACATTTCTCATTGTTTAGTACTGTGTCCTC
>NW_013670725.1:0-7692 GCF_000517525.1 Limulus polyphemus | reverse complement strand
TTAGTACTGTGTCCTCAATACATCTACTGCCAGGTATACAGTTCTTCCTTGTTTAGTAGTGTGTTCTTGACATATCTAATGTAAAAATAACTTCCATTACTTGAATATATAACCCCATAAAATATCAAAGATTTAAAGAAATTTAGTTGCCACAAAACTGGAAATCAAGAAAATAAGTTGGCTGCTAACGTATTGATTGAAGCTTGTCTGAGCAAGAAAAAACCTAAGAATAACTATTTTGAAATCTATGCAGCTATAAATTTCAGTTGTTTGTGTAAAATATTGCTTCTAATTTTCTATTGGAAAGGTGTGAAAATTTTGTTTATATAACAAATGTCATTTGAAATGATGTACTACTATTGGGCCAACCTCAACCACAATTTGCACGTAAATACTATAAACTATGGGGAATGTTTTAAGGGAGTCAAATTTAACTTAACCCAGTTTTATTTTGTAAAGTCTGTTGGTTTATTACTCCCAGCCTATTGAGTCAATCTTAAACAATCTTGGCAGGGTGACGTATTAGATAATGTTGAATATTCTAAAGAGATTCAAGGTTAAAGTATGAAAGTTGCTGGATTGTTTCTCAAACAACGATACTTTTCTCATGGTCAATGAGATGTAGGGTATTCAAGGGTGGGATCACCTCAAAATCTTTATTTGTTGGTAGATGGAGAGCAAACTGTAAATGTCGTTTATAAAGAACCTTTGTTATAATTTTAAAATTTTGAGATAAAGTTTATGTTCAAGTTATTACTTTGAAATATAAGAATGCTATTAAATCTACATTGTTTTAATTAAGTTTAAACATTCCCCATCAGTTGACGAGTATTTCAGCTTGTATGTGATAAACATAACATTCAATGCATTAATAATGACAAAAAATAATATAGAAATTAAAGAAAAATCCCAAAATTTATAAATGCATTTAGTTCAAGAAAATGACTTCCTACAATGCTATAAAATTTAACCATAAGAAATTTTACTTACTGGATTGGGTTTCTTACTTAATACTAGATCTCGGCGATAGGAGTAAAATTCCCACACTAAGGAAGGATTGGCAAGAAAGGCTCCTGGAGTAGCAATATCCTATATTTAAATATATTAATGTTATTAAAATTTAGCTCAACTAATACACAAATTAAATAATTATTTGTAATAGTCTGAGGAGTAATAAAAAACCTTAAAACCTTTTTTTTTTATCTATAAACAACAGTAAAGTAAATTTGACTTTTGTAATTTATTTTTATTGCTAGTTTTTAATAACTTTGTTATGAATCTTAGAAAGGAAACTTTCAAACAAAAATTGTTTTTTTAATGTGAAAAAGCTATATGTGAAAAGAGACTTCTGAACTGGGACTTGAACCTAAACACCACTGGGATATCCATGAGTACAAGCTATCCCTACCTCCTTTCATCCTTAAGGCTTTTTTGTTATGAGTATAACCACAATATTATGTTGTTGTTGTCGTCAGGTAATTAGTGGGTTAATTTACCACCACTCAACCAAATTACACAAGCCTATCACAGACTTGCATTTAATTTTATAACTGTTATCTTAAATCTGTTATGATCAATGAAAGGAAACTTTTTTTTCTTTACATGAAAATGTTGATAAGTGTAAAAAGACTCCAGAATTGGGGCCTGAAGCCAGGACCTCTGGCGAACAAAGCCATTGCTCTACTACGGAGATATTTAAGAGTACAAGGAAACAGGGATGGCTTGTATGCTTAGACCACTCAGTGCTACAGTAATGGTTCTTGAGTCTCTTTTCACTTATCAACTTTTTCATCTAAAAAAATGTTTTTGTTAGAAAATTTATTTTTAATTATCATAATGGATTTAAAATAAGTTAAGAAAATCAGAAAAAAGAATTCAAGGTAAACTCACTTGGATGTCTCCAAAATTATCTGATGAATTCATCCAAATTTACTATTTGTGTTCCTTCATGATGTCACAAAAATATGTAGGTTCAAGAAGTCTTGATACAAAATGATAAAAACCCTATAACCCAAGCACTTTTGAAAGGTCCACCTCTTGAAATGCTCAGGTTATAGGGTTTCTATCATTTCATATTAGTGTTCCTTAATGTTAAACTCAATCAGATGTCTCCGAAATTTTCGAATGGATTCCTCCAAAGTTACTATTAATGTTCCTTAATGTTAAACTCAATCAGATGTCTCAACAATAATCCAAAAGTAACTCCTCTTTTCCCACTATTACTATTTAATAATTATCAAAACAGGTATTTTTTTGTTACAAGTTGTGTAGTCTCTACATAAAAATCAACAATACAGTGATTATATAGAATAAAAATAACTTTAATTTCATATATTTATTAAGAGTACTGATTTCATTTAGTATCACTTTACTAAAGAATAAATATTAGTGCTAGAAAAATAAAATACTATAAAATATTACTTGAACTACTCTTTGGATCTTTTTCATGATGAATAGAAACTTTAGCATCCAAGAAGTACGAAACATGAAAACAGATGCAAAGCTGGACATAGAAATGACTGGGCTCTAGATTGATAAAACTATAGCAGTCATGAATTTTATAGGTTCATTTGTAGTCTGGCTGCAGATTCATTTTATGTAGAAATGTTTTACTGGAAGAATTATAAAGCTTCTACAATGATATGTTCAACGTTTGCACACTAACATAAGATTATATGTTAATATAACACCAATATTAGTTTATTTTATGACTAATATATAAAAATTTTTTTTGTTTATTTGATTATGGACAGAAGTTTGTTCATGTCAGGCTTCAGAAACATGATTTGTTATAACTTTGTTCATAAGTGTGATAATCATGATGAGATATGAAATTAGCAACACATTTAAGAGGGCCCTGAAAATAAGGTAATTTTCAATATTAATTGTAAAGTTTTTACTATTGGCTCTAAATTATAATTTTGCCTATTTTTTAGCATCATAAAGTTTCATTAGGTTTGTTTCTTAAATCTTTGGAGTAATCATTTACTTATTTATTGTACATCTTTTTCATTACAGTTACTGCTTTTTCTCATTCTCTTTTTTATTCATAAAAATAAACAGAGAAATGTCCAAAAATTAAGTACCTGCGCATTATATCTCCTCCAAAATCCTCCTGCACCCCTGAATGTTGGCACTCCACTTTCTGCACTTATTCCTGCTCCTGTCAAAGCTACAACATGTTTAGCATTTTTGAAAACTTCACGGAAAGCAGCCATGTCTGAGCTTGGTTGCTTTCGCATTACTGCAGTAATAGGTGTGGAAGTCATTTTGTTTGATCTGGTTGTTGCTGCAGTGATTGGTCTCAACAAAGCACGCAGTGCCATTTCAGAAGAAATATCTTAACCTACCTGTGTAATAATACAATTGAGAATATTTAAAGACAGTAAAGAGAAATACATTCAAGTAAAAAAACTAAATCAAAAACTGTGATTTTTATGATATGTTAATGTTATATATAAATGACATATTGTGCTAGTGGCATCAAAGATAAAATATATATATTTTTATATTTCATCAGTCACTTCAAAGCATTTAATTTAAGACAACACCAATGATATACAATTTATTGTTAGTGTTATGCACAATTTATTTTTGTATTTAATGGTGACAGTGTTTAAGATTAGAGGACACAAGTATAAATTTTGGCAAAATTAGAGGAATCCTCAGCTAAGAAAGCTATATTTTTCTAACATGGTCATTGGCCTTTGGAACAGGTTGCCTTCAGATGTGGTGAATGCAGTAAATTTAACCCATTGACTGCTAATATGGTGTATAGGGTACAGTCTGCCTCTGGCAGTTGAATGCGAGTGTGCTGTATAGAGTGTACAGCTTACAAAATTTCCATGCAAAGTTAAAGCAGTGCAGTCAAATGGTTAAGGGAAATTAAAGGGAAGCTTGATAAATGTTTGAATAATAAGGGCTGGCTTTTGATGTTTTTTTTATTTGAGAGTTTAGTATAAGGGATGGGATGGCCTAGCTGAACGAAAAGATCCCTTGATGTCCTTAAATTATATGATACATACATACATGTTGAATTTTGTTATATAAAGTATAGTACTATCATGCTTAATGGTACAAACATCACAATTACAAAGTCTAATAACTTGTGCATGAAAGCAAAATACAGTATGTTATAATATGTAAACCACACTATATTTAGTGCCAGCAAGGCTTTTTACCCAATACCAGGGTCCAGAGTTCATCAGGTTGGTTGGGAAACAACCGACGTAGTGTATTAGAAGATTCAGTGAAATTTACAAATTTAAAGAAGTTGCTAGAACATTTACCTAGCTTTCCATACTTCATAAAACAAGTGTGAACAAAAGATAGAAAAGAGCTTGAAAATTATTTTTTCTCCCACTCTTCTTGGACAATAATTCCACACAGCCTGAAATTTTTGTCTGTTTTTCTTTAACTTTCTGATTAACCTATTCTTTTTTTTCCATTACCATTTCACTTAATACATGAAAAATGGAGTCTGAAATTACTAACAATGACTTTTACTTACAGATATAATGTTAAAATAATGCTTTTTAGTTATCAAAGTAACTAAAAAACTTAACTAATGTTTATAAGTTATTAAAATGTCAAACTAACACACACAACTAACATATGTCAATTCAACAGTGCCCATTTGGAGTATAGTAACTGAACAAGAGAACTCTTGTTTGAAGCTTTGAAAACTTTTAACTAGGACTTATATTACAATTCTCTGCTATCAACTCTTATTTAAAAACATTATAGGCTACCCACAAATTTCACTTAATTCCCTAGCCAACTTAATAGCACCATCTGTAGACTTTAGTTCTTCATCGCTGCAATGAGAACCAGTTTTGTGTTTGTGTACTGAGGCAAGTTCAATGGTCTGAACTGCTTTCTATAACCTCATGTTCAAGTTAGGGTAAGTAAAATTCAATTGAATAGTTTTGGCTTTATTCCATTTCCATAACCAATCTATAGTTTTGGAACCAGATATGAACAGAGTAAAAAGCTACAATGCAAGAATAACTTTGAAAGTTCTTTCACAAAAGAAAGCTGGAACAAAATAGTTTTCAGCAATTGAAATAAAAGGTGTTACAAGCTAGGCCTAAACCAAGATAAAGTATTCTTTACTTGAAGAGTTTATCTTTTCCATTGCTTCAGTTTGTATGATCTCAAGTTGTTTGAGCTGACTCTAAACTATCTCCATTCTAGCAGTTTGGTAGTTAATGCAGGAAAGTTGTTAAGTCTTTATCAAGAAAGTGCTCCACTATCTTTGCTTCACAAGTTCTTACATTTAAATGCTGATTCAAAGTACGTGCACACAAACAAAGTTACAAAAGCATTTCATGTCCAGCTGACAATTTCTAGTTTCGAATGAAAGTTTTCCTGGACAGCATTTTGTGCCATATAGAAGGACAGACTTAAAATGCTTGTTTTACATGCCTCCGATTTGAAATCCACAATTAAGAGTGTCAAGAATATTTAAATACAGTAATTATAACATCAAACCTTTTTCAACCATAAAAAATGCAGTTTTATTGATTACATTTGAAAATATTTTTTTTCCAAAGAACAACAAGGGGAAACATTTGGCCCATTTTCTACTGTCACCGTACATTAGAAACTCCTTTCATTTTATAAATACTGATCTATAAAATATTCATGCAACCTCTTTTTAAAGATCTTCAATGTTGCAGCTTCTACCATACCTGAAGGTAAACTATTCCACATGCTGACCATTCAAATAGAAAAGTAACATAATGTAATCTGGTAATAATTCTAAGAATTTAGGAATCAAAGCAAAGAAGAATGAGAATGGTTGTTATTTTGTTATGTGACTAACTTAAAAGCAGTATAAGTTATAACTTTAATAGGCAGGTCACAATAATCAAAATAAAAAAATGCACTAAATTATAGTAAATATATATATATATATATATATTTCACATGGTATACAATTCAGCAAGTTTATAAAAAAAGGTAAGATCATTATATGAAACAAAAAATCTAAATACAATTAATTTTTCAAAAATAAATATGCATTTCCTGGGGTATTGAGAGACTGATACTTCCAAATATTGATAGTGTTACTAATTTCTAAAAAATGCTAGAACTTGGAAATTGCAGTGAGTGGAACGAAAAATAAACGTGTTTTTTAGTGTATTTTTTATTCAGCGTCAAGTTTTAGGCCTATGGACCTTGAAAGTGTCATTTAATGTTCATGACAAACTATAACATATAAGTGCAATTGCAAATAATAGCATTGTAAATTACATTTAATGATGATTTAGTGCTTTACAAATTACAGACAAGTACGTGCGAAGGCCTTTCGAACTAGTCCATATTTTGTACCAAAAGTACAACTGCATTTATATACTTACAAGTTTATTCTTATGATACTTATTTAAATATTATATTCATAAAGCTTCGATCCTTCTCGTGCCAATCATCAACAATAACAATTTTATAAAAATACGATAAAAGCTTCATAAAATTAAAATACAAATATCAATAATATTATTATTAATAACAACCTAGTTTTATTTCTACCAATTCTAATCCGATTATGTACGTGTACAAAAAAATCTTGAAATACGTTAATGATTTTTTGGTTATTTTAATATTTTACTATTACAGTGCATACATTAACAAACTTTACCTTCACTCATACTATTACTAAGTTACTAATATTATACTTATAGACTGCCTAGGCTATAAACCCACATTACAGTTATACCTGACCGACCAAATCCTAGAATTTTGCGCTTCTCCCTCTAGGGGATAAATAGAACTTAGAATCGGTTACTTTTGCAGTCTAGGTTATATATGCCTTAATTGCCCAACATTTACTTATTTATTCTAGGACCCCTAGTAGAATCTATGTATCATAAGCGTTGAATTATAAATGAAAAATTGTGCACAATGCAGGCTGTTTAACTTCTGATCTGTATGAATAACACTACTACATATTATAGGTTATACAGCATATATAGCCCGGCATCCCACTCAGTTTTTTTTCTTTTTCAGTGAGCTGTGTATAACTTACATTTGAGAACCAACACAAAAATAATTTCCAGGATCGTTTTCAGTCCTCAAGCTGCTCCTGATTCTAATATTTTTTTTGTACGAATCTCCAGTTTTTTTCTTCTTAGTGTAATAGTGTAATACTTAGTGTCTAGTGTAATACATTTCAGAATAAATGAATAATATATTTTGCGTTGCTTATTCATGTTTCATGAAGTAGCAAAAGTTGTTGTTAAGCGCCAAGCTACATAACTGAACCATCTCTTGGTATGCTCACTGCGAGAATCGAAACCCGATCTGTAGTATTATAAGTTCTCAGACGTATCGCTGAGACACAGGAGGGGGGGGGGGGCGAAAAATACAACTTAGGGAATGATAACGAACGTATTTTGCTACTAGCTTTCTCTTCAGATATGAGATTGATTAACAAATTATATTTATAATGTGATTTAATTCTTCTTCTTCTCTGTAACGACCTAATCACAACTGGTTTGGGGTCGGCTGGTAATTTTGTAAGCCAAGACTATTTACACCTAGGTATAATAACATGTAATTAGTAAACAATAACGTTTTGTAAATATTCTGCGTTAAAAAGCTATAAAGGTAATTTTGCTGTTTACTAGCTTCCATTATTATTTAATTTGATTCCCTGTTTTCGTAATAAACAAAAAGTATGATATATTG
>NW_013670724.1:64554-72017 GCF_000517525.1 Limulus polyphemus | reverse complement strand
CCAGTGACTTTCTCAGCCTCTTTGAAGTACTTGGGCAGCAAACTCTTTCTTTTCATGCTAGATTCCAAGCAGTACGGTAAGACATTGGGGAGCTCAACATCTCTGTTTTTTAAACCCAAATACAGCTTAGTTAATAAGGTTGATAATTTATAGTGGAATTCTGTGGTACTGATATAGTAATTTATGATATTTAATTATTTCAAAATGTATATATAAAATCTAAAAAAAAAGTATTTGGTTTCACATCTTTCACATGCAAAATTTGATAAGGCTTAGCAACCTACAGCAAATGAGTACAAAGTTTGTAACTATAAAAGATAATTGTTTGCTATACTTCTTTATTTACTGTTCTATGTTTTAAGAAAAATTAGTTTAAAAACTTATTTGTAAACAGTAATAATGAATTAGAAAAGTATTTCACAATAATATTTTTAGGATGTTTCTTACTTGATGTAGAGTATAGAAGAAAAAATTCAAGAGTATTATTAAATTTAATACATAAATGTACCAAATTCAGACAGTAGACATCTTGACCATATCTCTACTGTGAAATGGGACTTTTTGAACAAGAAATGATGCAACTGATTTGCTATTTATGCCAATTTTCTCAACTTGACTTCTACACCTCATTTCTTATCCACTTTCCCTATCTTACAATAATTTTCTTGGAGAATGGATGCTACTGAAAATCCTTGTAGAGATTTTGCTCATTTTTAGTCAATTTTTGCATGTTTTCAAGAGAAAAAAGAAGAGTGCAGTCTCCTTAAAAGTGTAGTGTAAAAGCTTAAAAAAAAAGCCCACCGTGGACTGCGAGTTCATTTTACTTGTAGACGTTCACTGAAACTTTTGAGCTTTTACCAAAGGCAGAGGTGGATATGCAGTTTGTCTCTCAAAATATAAGTAAAATTGCACATCCACTTAATTGTTATAAAAGTAACTTCAAATGTAAAAATTAGAAACTTATTAGGTTAGATTATGTAAAATAATGAAAAATATTAATGGTGATAACAAAATCCATGAGGTGTGCTCGTGAGGAGTTGCTCGTATATTACATTATTCAATAAGGTAACTTGAGCAACATATTTGCTGAGTGATTTACAACTTGTATGGCAGGATTATTAGTTATACATAGCTGAAAGGGCAATAAAGTTAGGTAGAAACTTGTGTAAACTTTTATGAGTTTTAAGCTACTTTGGAGAAACAATTGTATTTTCCTGTTGCAGTTTGGGGTTATTCTAGAAAGTAATAAAGGGGTAATTTAGGTTTATTTAATTTTTTTTATGGTGGATACAAAGTTGCTGTCAGACTGAGTCCATGTAGAGTTAGGGGAGAGAAAAGAACAGATAAAATAGAAAGTTTAATTGGTAAAAAAGTTTATTTATTTAAAAGGTTTTAGAGGTTACACAAATGAAATTGAATAAAGTATGAATAAAGTATTTTTAATCTTAAAATGATAATAATAACTGTGCATTTGGAGCAGTCAACACTGTGTAAAAGATTTATAATGTTTACCAAAAGCTTACCAAACTTCATTAAGATAGATAAATATTAAAATTTGTAATATGAAACCTGGACAATATATTTATTTCTGTACAACATTTCATCTCTAATAGTGAGACACGGTCGCATATAATATTCTTTTTCTGGATTTTCATCAAATACAATCCTTTGACCTTCTTGAAGGGTAGCTAATGTTTTATATAGATCCTTACATTGTGGCAATATTAATTATTAAATATATTAATTGGGCTACAGTCATCTTTTGCTATTTTTTTTAAGAAAATGTAGTAAGGAAAATTAGTTGAATCATTTGTTTCCAAATTTGAGTGAAAATTATTGCTGCTAAATTAGTTTTGTTTTTCAGAAATTGAAAACAATAACAAAATTTTTTCATTTTTTGGTTTACAAATTGAAAATAAATTGGTATTGTATTAACCCTTTCCAGACGGGTCACAGATGAAAGCCCATGTTATCTTGTTTGTTGACTTGCATTTAAAATTTTATTGAACAACTATTTCATGGATTTATGTCAATAAGTTTGGTATCAAACTGTATATTATAATTCAAATTTCTTAATTTAAAAGTAAATATTAAAAAAACAGTTAAACATCAATTTTTGTGTGGCACATGGTATGTTGAATACAGTACTGTTTCATATTAGATGTTTGTGATGTCCAGTTCTGATACTGACAAGCTAGAATATAAAATAAGAGCCTCTTGTCTTTTCAATTTGCTAAGATATTGCTTATGTAATAAATTAAACACAGTGGCACCCTGCCCATCTCTTTTCATTTTTGGAAATGCTCCCTCATATGCACTTCTATATATGACATGAATAACCAATCGAAAGCTCAGAATGTCCACCTAGTGGCTTCCTCAGCCATTTTGATATGTTTGGATGCCATCTCTTTCTTTCAAACCAAGATTTCGAGGAGGTAGGTTGTGTCTTTAGTCTGCTCAAAATTTAATATTTTTTTTTAGACTGAAATACACCTTAGTTACTAAGCTCGATAAATTATAGTGGAATTCTGTGGTATTGATGTAGTAATTTATGATTTTTTGGCTATTCAACTGTATATTTCGTTTCATATCCTCCATATGCAAAGTTTTAAAAGGCTTAGCAACCTATGTTAAGCAGCAACTGAATACTAAGGTTGTAACTAGAAGAGATAATTCTGTGCTTTACTTCTTATTTACTGTTCTATGTTTAAAGAAAAATAAGTTTAAGAACTTATTTCTAAATAGCAATAATCTATTTACACATAATGTATAATAATTGAAATGTGACTGTATTTTACAAAAATACTAGTCTACTAAAACACAGCCAAGACAGGTCACTTTGTAAAGACTGAAGGTCAGTTTTATATTATTGGATAAGGTAACATGAGTGTTTTTGTTATAATCTGTAGTCATTCTAGAACAAAAAATGCATAACTTTATTTCTGAATTTTTTTAACATGGTTGTGAGATTGGTCGAATCGAGCAAACCCGTACAGAAATTTGTCACTGAAAAAACAGATAAAATATAAAGTTTATTTTTGTTTTAAATGTTTGATAACTATCTGGACATTATAAAGACTTTGCATGAGAAATTTGATAATTTTGTTATGCACAAATGTGTTTTTTTTTCTTAAAATGAAAATTACTTTGTATGTTGGATAGGCAACATGTGAAAAGAAAATAAAGACATGAGAAAAACATTGCTTTACAAACCTTAAGACTTAATAGAAAAAATTTATATTTTGTGTATGAAAGCATTGTAATGTTTACTAATAATCTGCCAAATTTCGTTAACATTCGCTTAGTAATTAAAAAGTTGTAGCATGAAAACCATAACAAGCACAAAATGGTTATGAGGTTGGTCCCAGAGACAGAGCCAGTGCTTAAAGAGTTAAACAGATCACAATTTCTTGAATCGTCTGACTCTCATGACAGTTCTGAGAGATTTATCTTTGCTCCAACTTTTGTCTGAAGCCTATTAATGTACTCTTCACCAGTTTGAGGATGAGATGGGACATGTGTTGATGACTACTGTGGTCAGATTGTCGGCTTCAGTTCTTTCCTTAGTTTCCTGGCTTGTTTGTTGCTGGGACTTGTTGGGTAGAGATGCCTTGATGGAGGGTGTTCATCTGCCTTGTACTGTACCCTGGGAATTATGGGAGGTCCCTTTTCTTTGTCCCTTGTTTGCAGGAGTTCCAGAGACCTTGGAATCATGGATAGATGCTGCCCGTTTACATTCTTCATTATCATTGTTGGCCTGGCCTCTTGTCTTTCATCGGCTCCAGCTTGTAGTTTGGGTGTGCATTCCTGTCATTTTTCCTGATCCCTGACTTCAGTCCCTTGTTCTATTGTTTCCCGTAATAGAATCCGTCCTTATCTTCATGGATTGGCGCTAACGGCATCGGTGACTACCATGTACCTTTGGGAGGACATTACATCATTTTCTCAACAGCTGGATTTCCTTCACTACGAATCCATGGGTACTCCATGTTCTGGAGTCAGGATTGGACATTCAATTTACATCTCCACCTCCATTATCCATCCAACCTTTGTCACGTATCTATGTCATTGGCTGTCTGTTTGAATTGCCCTCTGAAAAACACTGTGTGGGCTGGTATGTGGACTTCTCCTAATCTTTTCCTCCCTTGCTTGCATGGTCTAGCAGTTTCCTCTTCTGAAGGTTTTTGACTATATCTGCTAGATTTTAATGAGGGGTTGAGTAATTTTCTCCATCATATGTTCTCTTTTCTTTTCAGGGTTTCTTTACTTTTTATCTTAATCCCACTCTGTGGCAAAGGTTGTCCAGACAGGTGTGCTTTTGTCATTATAATTCTCCACTAGCAACCAATTTCACTATCTTTCCTACTGGTTGCAACAGGCTCTGTAGAAATTAGGGGTTTCATAAGACCATCTAGGTGCTTTCTGGATGGTATTATGATATATTCTCATGGACTATCATGAGTAAAGCTAGAGGGAATCCTGCCTGTCCCTGTCAATCATTAACTAAATCAGGGTCAGGTTGCTTTTAAAAATTTGGGGAACTTGGTTCACTTATTTTACTGTTTCCAGAGCACTGTTCCTTAGGACTCCCCAATGCACGTTAACCCCCCCCCCCCCCCATTCTAGTAATGGAGCTAGGGAGTCCTTACCACATCCAGTTTCCATTCACTGGGGTGGTGGACAGATATTTTTCCTCCAGAGTGTTTGATTGTGTTCCTCTACTCTTGGAAGAGACAGCAAAGCTGGGGGCTCTTCTACCCGGGTCCCTGGATGTATTTCGCAGATGTCTGTAGTAGTGGCACCAGCCTCCATGGGAGCCTACTTTGTAATACCGGTTCAGATTTGATTCTACAACTATCTGGTTGGAGTATATGAATAATGTCCAATTATTTATTGTTCATGGATAGAGATCCATTATCATCTCCTAATTCCAAACATGAAATGGTCCTATCCTAGGTCCTTGAATGAACACAATGTTCCATGTCCTCTCCATAAATCTGGGGGCAAGTGGAGTGCTCCTTGCTCACAAGGTTGGAGAGTAAGGATGAATGTTCATAATTCCAGACCAGATGAGTTCTGTTCCTTTGGTTGAGTAAGGCAGGTGGAAGAGAAAGTTCTTCCACTTCAGTGTTGCCTATTTTCTTTTTGTAATTCTGGTGGTTCGGAACGCATCACTCTATGGTTACAGGTTAGGATCCAAAATAAAGTATATCTATATATCACATTGTGGTCCAATTGCCCTAGCTACCAATGTGGGATATGGGAACCAAGAACCTTTAATTCCGTTATTCTACCCTTGATATCAATATTCAGTTCTGGGTAAAGAGCATACCTTTTGGAATTGCATATAAAAAATGGCAAATTCATACAAGAATAATCTGTATGGATATTCTATTTTTTTAATAGCCTCCTTTAAATTAGTAATAACATTATTTTTCTTTAAAGTACTTTCAGTAAAAGTACTTGTGGTATTAATTTCATTAAGTAAAATTTGTGCGTATAATTTTTTACACACAAAACCAAAATTACAGCCAGCTTTATCAATCAGGGTAATAACGAATTGTTTTTTAATTTATATTTAAAGTCATTGAAAGAAATATCTAATTTATAATGAGAAGTTTAAAGTTATTAATCGATTTTTTATGGAATTAATGAAATATAATTCCCATTCAAAACGAAACATGGTAGATAATAGGATTGTTTGCTTATTTTAAGAATATACTCATCAATATTTTTCTAAGTCTTTTAAGATTTCACATTTTTTTTGCGAGTTTTAAAATTCTATATTTAGTACCTTTCTTTAATATTGATTGTAATTCTATCTTTGACAACTTCTAAATTCCCTGTAACTATGATTATGAAAGACGTCTTTAAAATCACTATTATTACAGTTACAAGGTAAGTTGTCAACTTCTATTTGATTAAATTCTTCAATTAATTTTTTATAGTTAAGGAGAAGAGGTCCTATAGGTTTATTATACATAAAACTGACTATCGGTTGAAATGATTTTATGGGAAAAGTATCTTCTGGAATACTTTTATGAATCAGGAAAGGTAAATATAAATCATCATAAACTTTATGTATAAAATCAATTACTATATAAGATTTCTCTTAATATATATATATATTCAACTTTGAATCACCTTGAGAGAATTGATCTTCCATCAGATAGTGAGATAAACACACATGAATATTTATTTAACAACTTTTTTTTAACATGAAAAAGATGAGATGTAATTATATTCCACAGAACCAATGTTAGTCTATTTTAGAGGGAGCAAGGCATAGAGAACAAAATGTGTTTTTAAAAGTTCCCTTTTTGTTTTTATGAAGGAGCTAGTGAAGACTTTTATATAAGTAAACTGTGAAATCATTATTGTATTCCTAACAAGCTTGTTGAGAAATTACTGCTTATTGGATTAGTACTTCATAGATTAAAAGTTAGTTTCATGTCTTTCAAAAATGAAAGTTAATTTGTTACTCAATGATTATATAGAAGAAAAAAATTACACTAAAGCCTAAACTAATAAAATGACCCTGATTAAACAAAAAATTGCTTATAATTCTACACAGGAGCTTCTCCGTTTTTGAACTCCAACACTTGAAATAACAAGCCTGGGTGTAGTTTGTACATATACTGTGAATGCAAGTAGGATAAGGGAACTTAAATGTATGTTAACGTTGGATCCTGACTCACTAATTGAAAGCAGAAATCTTTTCTCATACCAGAATTTTGAACTAACAATAATGTAAAAGGACACTTTTTGGAACCTGTCCCTGAGTCTAGAAACTGATGGTGTGAGTTCCTCGTATTAATATGTAAACAGTTAATTAGGTATTGATAGGTTACTTAAATTGTCACTTTGGTTTTGAATTATGTAACACAGAGTTTTAGTATTGCATGTCATTGATCTGTGTGCTTCAGGAAGTGGCAAGTCCATATTGAGAAGAATGTTAATGGAGATTTGTAGCAGAAAAAGAATCATTTCTTTCTTTGAATCATCACTAGTGGCCTTAAGAATCATATTGACTGAAAAATTGAGCAGCTACATCATATTAAACATTTAGTGCTTGCAATTATTTTGGCAGTAACGTAAGAAATTGAAAGTGAACTGTTCCTATGTAGCTAACCTTTGTATAATCATTGTTCAACAGTTTGAGGCAGAGTTTCGAAGATTTTCTGTGGAACGCAGTAAGCTGACAAAGTATGAAGAGTTTTATAAACAGATTGAGCAGTTACATAAATTATATGATCTGCCATTTACGATTTGCTATTCTGATCCTATTCACGGTGATCTGCTACCGATCAACAATGATGACAACTTTGTGCGAGCAGTTTCAGCTGCAAAACCACTACTCAGGATTATAATACAAAGGAAAGGTAAGCTATGAAATTAATATCAAGTTTCTATTACGTGTTTGTGTGTGTGTATATATATATATATATATATATATATATACA
>NW_013670724.1:49898-64520 GCF_000517525.1 Limulus polyphemus | reverse complement strand
GTTGTGTGTGTATGTATATATATATATATATATATATATACATAGATCATTTTGTTGTTTAATAGTAGAGTACTTTGTAGACAAATCAGAGTGAACTGCTAAAACACCTTAGACAGTGATAAGTTAGTATGATAATTTCACCATTAAAGCCAATATCAGCATGAAATTTAGCACACTTGTTGATATTACTCTTTCTTAGCTTGAGTGTTTTAAAATTCAAAATTCTTTACCAATTGTTATGAGTCTAATTACCACTAATGTAGGCATTAATTAAAATTAATTACTCTTATTTCATAAGTGTTGCAGAAACTTTGGAAAGTTTTCAATTCAAGCTATGAGGATGTTCATAAAGAGCATGTGTATCAATTTTTCAGATGTTTTTATCATTCTTAAGTAAAGCTATGGTGTTAAAACAGTTTATGTATTTCTTTATCCCTGCCATGTTAATTATACGTATGACGTATATGACTGAAAGTGTACTTTCAGAGATTGTAACATCATACTTTTTTGTGCTCAACTTGAAGGTTATAAGAAGTGTTTAACAGTGTTTCCTCAGCATGTAAATTGCCCAGTTTTAAGAGTCACTGCTACCTTAAAATAACTTTGAATATGCAAATCACTATACAGCCACAATTGATATAAAGTCATGATGGAATGGCATGTATTAAAAATACATTCTGACATTGCTGAGTGTTTCGTAGATAGTGTGGTATTCTGAAAATTGATCACTTTTGGGAAGGGTATATTTAACAGCCTTTTCCAATGAAAAATATTCATACACTTACATCATAAAGATATGCTCAGATTGGGAATTTAGAATTTCCAATAGGAGGATATCCTTTATACTTGATGCTGTTGGAAAATAAAGAAATAAGGACCAGGTTGGGGCACAAGGACCATCCAGAAAAAGACCTGTAACAAGTTGTACCCCAGCCATGGTAAAGAAAGAGCAGGGTGAAAATCCATAAATACAAGGGTTGGGGAAAGAAGCCATTCAAATTCTTGAAGCAACTGTAAGCAAAATAATCAAGAAAGATCTCTGCTAGAAAAACAACAGAAGTTGTGTACACAGGCTGGTGTAAAATGAAACGAGTATTAACGCTATTCTCTACAAAGACATATTGTTCAAGTTGCTGAATGCAGTGATTATGTATTTCTGGACTGCTTAAACTTGGAAACCAATATCCTCATACACTTGATGGATTATGGAAAGCATACAGAAAGTTGTGTGCTTTGCACATGATAGCCTATGCAAAATTATGCAGCAAGGCTATTTTAAAGATGCACAGTCATCTCATAGGTCATGTCTGGACATGGGAATATAGACTAACAACATAGTGAGGCTCCAAAATCATTTTAATATAACATACAACAACCTTTATATAACTAAGATTTCAAATTGTGCTTGAATGTCCTAATTCTGAAAGAGAAATTTAGTCAAGTGTTGTACATGTTACAAAATTTCCATGATCCTTGTTCATTACAAACTTTTGCTTCTATTTAACTGTTTATTCTCAGTTACAAAATTATTTATGGACAAGACAATAATTTTAAAGGCTTTTTGATTTTCATAGTAGTTGTGATTCAGTTCATTCTTATTCCAGAATTTTACTGTGTACACCTTATGAGGCTTTAATGTAAGCACTTAGTTAACCACTAATTATAGAGAATGTTGTTTAGAGTACACATCTAACTTGACAGTAATTAAATTCAAAGGCTAAGTAACACTTATTTTAAATTCTTTAAGAATTTTTCTTTATTGTCAAGAATAAATTTTTCTACAAGTTTATCATTTAAGTGATTATTTTCAAGGTTTTACCACTTGTTAATTTGCTAAAACTAGCCACGGTATTCATTTCAATTCTTTGCAACACAGGTAACAAATGCTTATGAAGTGAAGTATTGGTTTGCATGTCTTGTAACACATTCAGTACATGATTGTAAATTTTAGTTAGTTTTTGATGCTTTTAGTATGTACCAGTATAGTTGTAATTTTTTGTGAGATTCAGAATATGTTAAAATTCATGGTTTATATTAGAGCTAGGCAACTTATTCAGTATAATTGATTATCTGTGACCAGTGATTACATTAATTAGTGTTACCTAAACTAATTGATTAATCAAATTAAGCGTTTCTGATCATCACTATCTTTGACTATTCCAACAGTCCGTTAATCCAAATTGCAGTTATATCTGTTGTTTCAAAAATAATAAACTAGTCAAAGTTAGGGTTTCCAACCATCTAGGTAGTCAGTATATTATAATCAAACTTGCTCTCCTTGTCTTTGTTATGGAAAAGCTATTAATAGGGGTGGGTGTTAATACCAGCTTCATGTTCTACCCCCCTCCAAAATTTGGAGATGGATAAAAATGATGGAAAATAATTTTAAAAATTTTTTATTAAAGTATAACCCCCCTGTACAGTACCTCTGAAAATTGACACAAGGAAAAATGCCAAAGAATTACTAATTATTTGAATATTTAGACATGTATTTCACTGAACATGACTTCTACATGAATGAAATTTATCCGAAAGGTTGTGGTAGCACTAAATTTAGCTTAATTTTAAAATACTTGTGTTTTTACTTCCATGTTTTAAAAATCTAAATATAAAATGTTGTCACATTGTTTACACCATTCACAGAAGTTTTTTATGCAATCTGGATTAGTTGAGCTTAATGCCCCAAAAATGTTATCAAACACAGTTTGCTGCTTTGATGTAACAAACAATACACTTAAAACTAACTTCAATCATTATCAAATTTGTTCTCTGATACTTTTAATTACTAAAATAATTACAAAGTGTCGTTCAGGATGCCCATTGACATTGATTGCTCTGTTCAGGTCCTCTGTCGTGACCTCAGCATTTGAAACTATGTTGGTTGGATTCAGCTTTAAGTTTGCAACGGGAACTTCTTATGATCCTTCATCAGCATAAAAATCTCTATTTTTTGGCAGGGATAGAAAGGTGTTCCTTGAATACCTCACTTCTAAGTACAATCTCATGAGGTTTGTGTTGGTATCTGCCTCTGATTCAAGGTATTCATCTACCTGCTTGGAAGACATATAGGGGCCACCCACAGTTTTCAGATTTTCCAAATCCTTATTCTTTCTCTTGTCCAAGGCAAGGTTGGCTATTTCTTTGTCTTCAAATTCCTTCTTCTTAAACTCCTCTTGCTTAGAATTCCATTGTAGGTAGAGCTCAGAGATCAAACTGCCTCTTCTGGTAAGCTTCCCATACTGTTTAACAAAATCTTCATAAAGCTTGAGTATGTGCTTCTGTATAATTTTTAGTGGAAATTGTTTACAGATTGCAGAACAGCCGGTACTCCTGCAGAAGAGATGCTAGCATAATTGCTGCATTCTCTCCTGATCTTTGTTCCTGTCCTGCACGTTTTGGATGGAGAAGATAAACCATCACTTTGATTATGTTCCTTTTTGTTGGAAGAGTTCCTTGGAGTAGCTCATCAACTTCAAAGAAATCTGTGCCTCTCAAGCACTTTTGCTCCTGTCTCTAGTTTAAACAGATGCCATGGTCAGTTACCTACAGCAACAACAAAACAATACAATATAATCAGAATAACGTGTCACACATTATTCCTTCATACTTATATAATATATTACTGTTGCTGATTCTGTATCAAGTCGTAAATAGTCATCTTGGATATCTACAATTCCTTAAATATAACAATAATAATTATACTTAAATATGGTCAAACAATGATACCTGAAAATATATGTACATATTAAACAGTAATTAGAAGTATATCAAAATTTGATAGAAACTATCAAATTCAGTGTATATTGTTCAGGTCAGATGGGGTTTACAAATTAAAAAAAAAAAAGTTTATCTCATGTCAGGTTTATGCACATTTTCACTGAAGTCAATATTAACACGTGTAATCAGATATACAAGAAAAATTATTGTCAGAAACCAAAATATTAGCATAAAATGGCTAATTTGCACATCATACATGTCCAGGGATATGTACAGGTGAAGAATAAGGTTACTTTTGTACATTATATAATTGGGATAACTTCTAGAACCTCCAAAATGCATATCTGCAGTTTTTTTCACTATTTTTGTATATTATATCTGGTATTTACTCTACCATAAATTGTCAGTAATTTAGGGTAAAATGAATAGTTGATAACTGACATCAAATACACAATACCATGTTGAATGGCATTCTGTGAAAGGTTGTGGCTTGTGTACTTTGACCCCCATCTGCGTGCATAGGGTTAATTGATTAGCAAGTACTACTAACTGTTCAGTACTAGTTGGAATTTTTTAGTCTGTGTGTGTGGTATTAAAATTATGGTTAGTATTGTTTGACACATTCTAGGATATTAATGTTTAAGTTAGGATTGTTTGTGACACGTTCTAGGATGTTAATGTTTAAGTTAGGATTGTTTGTAACACATTCTAGGATGTTAATGTTTAAGTTAGGATTGTTTGTAACACATTCTAGGATGTTAATGTTTAAGTTAGGATTGTTTGTGACACATTCTAGGATGTTAATGTTTAAGTTAGGATTGTTTGTAACACATTCAGTGTATAGTAGTGAAGTTATGTTTCAGGTTATTTGTGACACATTCAGTGCATGTAATATTAAACTTGTACTTAGTATTATTTGTAAAACGTCTGTGTTAAAGTTGTGGTTATCTTCTCCACAACATATTGTTTGTGTATCTATAATATTAAAGTTGTGATTTGTGTTCTGTGTGATGCTTTCAGTGTGTGTTATTAAAGGTTTGGTTAGTATTCTGTATAAGATATTCAGTGTGTAGTTGTAATTAGTATTAATTTCTGTTTATAGGAGAGAGTTGGGAACAGCTTAATGGTTACAGAAATGCCAACAGAAAGCGCAACTTCTTAAGTCAGTATCTTCTCCCATCTGCTCCAAAATCCAGGCCACAAATTTCAATCAGTCTTCCAGAAGACTTCCGTCAGGTTTCTTCTATCATTGATGTGGACATTGTTCCAGAGACATGTCGCCGAGTAAGACTGGTGAAACATGGGTCTGACAAACCCCTGGGGTTTTACATCAGAGATGGCACAAGTGTGCGGGTCACACCCCAGGGCCTTGAGAAAGTCCCTGGTATTTTTATCTCTCGATTGGTCCCTGGGGGTCTTGCAGAAAGTACAGGTTTACTTGCAGTTAATGATGAGGTATTGGAAGTAAATGGCATTGAAGTTGCAGGAAAAACATTAGATCAAGTGACAGACATGATGGTGGCTAACTCATCCAATTTAATCATCACTAGCAGGCCAGCAAACCAGAGTTGTGTGTCTCTTCCAAGGCGAGGGTCTTTTGGTCGGTCTTCACAACTTTCCCATGGGTCTCAACCATCAAATACATCATTAGCTAGTGATGATGACCAGTATGAAGATGAAATCAGAGATCACACTACAGTGTTATGCACTGAAGAAGTTGATGAAGAAATCAAGAATACTGACGATAGTGTTGTCACATTGTAACATACTTATACCCAGGTTATCTCTTATTCTTTATTTCTTAATTCTCTCATGCAATGTGGTTTTTACTTACTTTTGTGCTATCTGTTAAACCAACTAAAAGAAATTAAAATACAAGTAAAATTTTAATATCGTGGAATAACAAAAAAAGGTAATTTATATAAAAAGTTTTACACCATGATTCTACTGTTATTAGTAGACAGAAGCTGAACACAAAGTACATCCAACTGATTTAGAAGGGGTTATTACGAATTTAAAGTAACTGGCAAAATATAGTAAATCTTTCTTCTTTAATACATTTCTTTGCAAAGTTAAAAATATTATTTTATCACTGCAAGATTTTTTTTCAGTGTACAATTATTATATTATTATGTAAAGAAATAATATTTGGCCTTAATTTTTATACCTGAGTATAAAACTTATCCCCTTCAAACTAAGCAAAAGTACTGGATGTTTTATTTTTTCTTAATAACAGTGTCTAAAGCAAGCACCACATGAAAAGCATGTTAAAGACTGATTGTGAATAGTTATTGCTTTGTTTATTTTATTAATAGTTTCTTTCTTTCTGTTTCTAGAAGTGAATCTCTTTCCATTATGCTTGTCCAGTGTGCATGTTGCTAAAATTGAACAATAAAACATTAAGTGTTGCTCATGAAACACAACTTCAGGTATAATCATTCTTTGTAATATGCTGAACAGTTAGGATGCATTGTGGTAGTTAAATTAAATTTGGCTAAATATCAGAGATAATGTAATATTTCATATAGATGAAAGATGGGAAAACAAACTAAAATTTATAGATATGTAGTGGTTAGGCAGAAAAAAAGCTTTAAGCAAAGGCAAGCAGCTAAAGACTGTCGGGAAAAAGACAGGAATAATGGCTTTGAACAAAAACCAGCAGCTATATACCATCTGAGAAATAACAAGAATAATAGCTTTGAACAAAAACCAGCAGCTATATACCATCTAAGAAATAACAAGAATAATAGCTTTGAATAAAACCAACAGTTAAAAACTATTTAGGAAATGAGGCTGAAGTTTATGTGGGGAATAATGGCTTTGAATATATACTAGCATCTAAAGACTATGTAGGGAATGAGGCAGGAATAATTACCTTTAATTAGAGGTGTTGCTAGGTGCTGAAAAGATTTGGGGCTCTGGCCAATAGTTATGGGAATTTTTGGTGTTTCAGTATGATATCAATCATGGTTTTCTATCCTGATTTTTCAAGATCCCAACTGAGGGTTCGGGCATTGTCAAATAGAAATGGGGCACAGGCCATGTACCAGTGCTTAGCAGTTCCTCTGCTTTGAATAAGGACCTATAGCTAGAGAATAATTATGGTAGTAATGACACTGGATAAAAATTAGCATCTAAAAACTGTGTAGGGGAATAAGGCAAGAATAATTGCTTAGAATAAAGACCAACAACTATAGAGAATAATGCAAGAATGGCTTTATATGAAGATCAACATCTATAGATTATGTATCTAGTTATAAAGGAATTATAACTTTGGTCAAAAATCAACGTATACAAATTTTGTACTTAGTTTAGAAGGGGTTATTACTTCTGATATATCTTTCCTCCCCTCACAAAATAGCTTTTCTCAACCAGCACTGCATGTCACTGGAATTCCACCTCCTGCTTCTGCATATCCACATGCAAATGATCATGCAGTAACTCTTCCCCAATAGGAGCGCAATACCACTTCTTTCTTAACCCTCTTCACATCTGCATTCATTAATCACTTCTCAGTTGGCAGTAGTACTGTACAGACGTGCTGGTTTTTGCTCACAGATTTCTTGATGTTTTCCGTTATACTAGTGGCTTAGTTTTTCTTTACTGTTTATTCAAATTTTTGCATTTTGGTATTGTCAAAGGCTGCTTTTTTTTTTTTTTCAAACTTTTTTTTTTACTTTTGCTAGTGTAATGAAGATCACACTCTGTGGCAAGTGGTGCTTGACCAGGTATACTTTTTTTTTTAATCTGCACTGTCCATCCTGCCACCATGGATCTGATGTACAATTCTAGATGCAGCTAGGAGTTGGTTGTGTGTCTCCATTTTATTGCTGTCTATGACTAATCAATTATGTCACAGGTTTCGGTTATGCACACAGTAGAGATGGTGAGTTCTGTAGAACTGGTAGTAGTTCTCTCTAGTGATTTTGGCTTCATAAATATATTCATCCAGGACCGTACACCCATGAACTAACATGAGTAAAGCAGACGCAGATTGCTGCCTATCTCTGATGCTCCATGGCATTGAGACTCTTCCTACAATAGGCCTGATGTACAATTCCAGATGCTCCCAGGTTTTGGTCGATCAACTCTGACATGGTAGCCCTGCTTTTCAAAATAGGGTATTTTGGTCACCCATTTCACTGTCTCCAGTGATGCAGTCTTCAGGACTCTCCTATCTTCTAGTGGAATATGGGAGTCCTTACCACTTATCAGTTCCTAGCCACTGGAGTGGTGGATTATGGAGGCCTGTCCTCTTGAGTGATGAATCATACCACTCAGTTAAGTCTAGAGTGGTGGCATTCTGCACGTGTCGCTGACGTATCACACTTCCTACCACTGATCTGATGTGCAATTCCTGATGGTGCCAGGTTTTGGTTGTAGCACTATGCCATGTTTCTATCTACATATCTGACTAAATTTTTTTTTTCCTAAAGTGGCATTCCCCCTTTCTACCATCCCGAGGTTTGTGGCCCCTCTTCCTACAATCTGCTGGATGTTGTGTCCTGGCAGATCTGATGTTGGTTGTAACTGAATGCAGCATATCTTTTCACACTGGTGTGTGGCCAGATATCCTTATTCTACTGTGGACTGGAAGTACCATACCCATTGCCATCAGGTTTTGGACCAGAGATGTCTCACTGCCAGGACTTTCCACTTTCCTACTTTCTGCCAGATGTTGGTTCTTGGCAAGATTGGTATTTTTTTGTGTTGAAAATGCACACCAGTGGAGACAGATTTTGGTATGGAAGCTCGTCTTCCCTACCAACTCCCATTTTGATGTGAAGAGGTAGGTGATCCTGTACTTACTACAGATCTGGTGTACCATTCCAGATACCATCTGATGTCAGATGAGGTTTAACTACCACTGCATTTTGTTGTGTCCTAACCACTTAACACCCAAGGATCTCATTCATCAGTCATACATATTCTGGGATTCCTTCATGTTTTTCTGCCTTTTATGTTTGCAACACTGTCATTAAAAGAGTGAAGAGTATATCTGGATCAGATGTTGTGCAGTCTCCCACTGAGGTGTGATGTTTTCTCTTTTGGTTCCACACCTCTTGTTCTCTCTTTGGATGCTTCCCGAAGTGGATCATTTTTTATTTTTTTTATCGGCCCTCCACCAGTCCAATGTGTAATTCTAGCTATTTTGTGAGAGGAGGTAAGATAATTGTATCAGAAGTTACCATTTTCCTACACTAAAAAATGTATTTCCGTTTGATACTTACCCCTCTCACATTTCCCATGCAGCTGCCTCATTTCTGATGATATATGGTGTAGGTCTTCTGACTAATCTCAGGGCGCTTATTATGATAGAAGTGGTATCGTGCTCATATTGGTGGAATACTGCTGCATGATCATGTGCATGTGGATATGCAGAAGGGGGAGGTAGAATTCCAGTGATGTGCATTGAAAATTTGTGCCAATAGAGGACAGTGCTAGTCAAGAAAGGCTATTTTATGATAAGAAGTATTTATCTATTGGAAGTGCATTTTCAGCGTAGGAAAATATTAACTCTTAAGAAAGATAAACAACTATATACTGTGTACTTAGCTTAGAAGGGGTTATGACTTTGAGGAAGGATGAACATTTACGTATTTGATTATCTTAATTTTCCCAATACAAAATTATGAAGTCTAAATGTTTGTTGAAATCATTAAACGTGATAACATAAGTAGACATGATGTATTTCTTGATTGAGTTAAGATGTTCTTTGGTTTCTGTCATTAATTTTTCATTAATATTTCTTTTTTTATTTGTGTGAAAAATGTGAATTTAAAAACTTTGTGATTTGTGGTCTTATGGAAAGAAAATGTTGTTAATTTATTGTATAAAAAGTACTAAGACTTTGCCATGTCTACTTTATTACAATGAGGATATCAGGATATATTATTTATGTAATTAATATTTTTGTTTCCTTATCCTGTGACTTGACTTTTCTTCACCCTTATCTATTATGTTTTAAGTGTTGAAGAAAAAAATGAAGAATCACTAACTCTTAATTGATTAACATTTAATCAGACATTGAGATAACATAATTAATATGTCAAAAATAAGATTCAAGAGAAAAACACTTGATTATTCAGTACTCTAGAAACATTGATAAGGGTACCTGAACTTGTCTGTTTTATTACTGTGTCCTAACAATGTAATGGTTTAATTAATTTTAATACACATGCACTGGGCAAAATGCTGCCCTAGGAGGCTGTTTGGTCAGGATCTTGGCGAGCTGAACAATGTGCTTCTCTGTCACAAAATTGCTCTTGACTTCTAACTGCATCTTGGCAAGCAGTTTGTGCTTCTGTATTTTCAGTTTGTTCCTGGATTCTTCTCACTGGATCTTGACTCTAATTTAGTGAGCAAGCCATCTCTTTCTTTCTGTAACTTCCATCCTTCATTTTCCTTCTCAAAGTTTCAGACGTTCTCCATTTTAACTTTTCCATTTGTCAATTTTTAACATTGTGTTTTTTGATCATATTACTCATATTGAAGTAAAAAAATACTTGTGTAACTTATGAAGATCAAGTTACCACAAAATTCCTGCAAATTTTTATGCAATGAACTCTGTATGAAGGACTTGTGGTTCCTTCACTCACAGAACAATTCAGTTCATAGCGTACACTAAAAGTCAACTACTGAAATATCAGTGATTCTCCACTAGGAGGACTCACTTTTAAATTCATCATTCAACTCACTTTACCACAATTTTAGAAGTTTTATTATAAAAATTAATTTTGTTTATAATAATAATGATGATAAATGTGCAAAATTAATGTACATTATTATAAAGAAAAGAAGTACCACTTCTCCATTAAGGAAGTGATTTAGGAAAAAAATATTATAAAATAAGGTCCTATTATATTTTTAATTTTAGCAAAGTGCAATATAAAGCTGTTATTGACTTATTTCTTTAAAAAAGCAGACACATGCAATATATAAAGTCTTTTAGAAAATCATGCTAAGTTTCATCAAGATTGGACTTAATCTGTGGGAAAAGTTTTGTGGACACAGACATCAGCCTCATATAGCCCTACTCATTCTATGTATATGGGTGTATATATATATATATATATTACAATTTTTGTTTTTTTGTTAAGTACTTATTACAGATATGCATGTGGTAGTGGTTGCACATGAATAAAGTATTTGTGTAAGAATAAAAAATAAATGGTATGGAAAAATATATCCTTGAATTCTGTAACTTTTAATGTATTATTGCTTTTACTTGTATGTTTTGATTGTGGTACAAATACCAACCAAATCAGGTTTTCTTTTCACAATTTTTTGCATTGTTTTCTAATAGAGAATCATTATTAATTATATATTTAAATTTTGCAATCATTTTTGCAATTGTTGTCCTACTTTTAATATAAAAACTAAGGGTTTCAAAATGTTCCCAAAAGGCTTTCTTAGAATCATGGAAGTGAAAGGAATCAATATTTATTTCAATGCTAGATATATTATTGACATTTTAAAAGGTTTTTATCAGAATGGGAAACTCTGAATTAAACTCAATTGAAAAGTATTGTTTAGATTTGTTATGCAACTAAGTTGTTAGTTTTTTTTTTCTGTTAGCTGTTTTGAAAGGGTGTATTATGGCATACAGAAGGTGGTAATTTAAAATCTGCTATATTTTTTTATGAAAAAAAGTGTTGTGAAATCTGTCTGTCACCACTTGAAAATAGGATCAATACTTAAAATCTCATTGTTATTTTTAGTTTATTGGCTTAAAACTGTGTTTAGCAGTTAAAAGGCATTGTCAGCTAACTATTTGAAGGATTAAGTTTATATTAAGTAGACTTGCATTTACCTTGAATGTTATGCTATTGACTATATTTCATTTCCAGTGATGAACATTAATAAACCATTTTTTATCAAGTAATTTTAATAGATAAATAAGAAAAGCATAAAATACTTTTTGTCAGATGTGCGAAGAACTGAAGCATAATGTCACTAAGTGTTTTCTGTTAATTGTGGGTAGCCTTCTGTTTTATATAGATTAACTACACCAGTTATCTTGTACCACTTTCTTTTTTTTTATGAAAGTTGTTTTGGTGGTGTATTGCTGATAGTTGTAAAATACAATTTTGATTTTTACGTTTATCTGAATTTTTGAATATATTTTTTGTAACTGTAGAGATGATCGATCCCTAAATGATTGCATGCAGGTAAATAATATACCACAGTATGTAAATGGAGGTATCCCATCAATTTTAGAAATAAAATGAAAAAAAAACGACAATTAAAATTGGAAGATAAAAAGGTACTAAAAGCAATTTCCAAAGTTAACTTGGTATCATGAGAGTTATAGTAATGAGGATATATACAGGGAGAGAATAAAACTTTATTTTTATTCAAGCTTACATGCTGTACAAGCATTATTAAAAACAAAACTAAAAATCTGGTTAACATTCATTTCATACCCAAAGTTTAAACACATTTTGCAGATGAGTATGTATAAATTTTACACTTTTGTGTCATAGTCATAGTGTCTATGAAGTATCAATTACTTCAAAAATGAGATTATTGTATTTTTGAGCTTCACATGCCAATCAGAAAATGCGAGTAATTCGTTTCAGTAAATAGTTTGGTAATTGTCAAAGGTTTGTTTGAAAGGAATATTTAAAAGATGATGGGCTTCCTTATTCTGTATGTTTTTTCTAACTAAACATTCCGTCCAATAGAATAGAGAAACAATTATTACATGCTTAGCATTAGTAGACCTGGATACTGTGATATATATATATTTTCTCAAACTTAATTTTTAGACGAACTTTGTCATGTTACTGGGCCATCTTTTAAACAGAATGGAATGATCATTCAGTATTGTTGAATCATCATTTTAAGTATCTTATTTTGAAATTTTACCACTTTTATCATTTTTTTTCCTCCTCTCTCTCTTTGATTTAAGCTTTCGGTTTCAAATATAGACTGTCATAATTTGTTTTTAACTTGGACTTGTTTACAAAGGTAAAAGAAAACTAAAATATGTTGGTTTCCATCTTAGAACTTACTTGTAAGAATTAACATAGAAATATACCCTTTATTTTTAAATATGCAAATTATGGGCTTATTACATAAAATTTACATTCCATAATAATTTTATTGTGAGAAATAATGTTTAGAGTTATGAAATTTTATTGTTCAGTTGTATTTATAGTTTGCTGATGTAAATTTGTAGATTGTGTTTGGGATTTTAGGCTACCTTCCTATTTTGAAAATATCTATCACAATGTGGACATAAGTACAAAGATATGGCATGTTGAAATATGTACAAGTCCTAGCATAGGATTATGTTCTGCAATTTTTATAGGCAGACAGACCCTGATAGAAAGAACAATAGAAACTATCTTCAGCATAATAATTAGTTTGCTAATAATTCATAAGGTAAAACCAAATATAATGCAGAAAAAGAGTGCACTTTGTGAAGATATATTTATGCAAATAATGACATATGTGAGTGTGCTATTCAAACATACTGTTTGACAAAAAGTGGCAATATCTCGATATGTACTTCATTTTAGACATAAACCCAATCTCGAAACTCTTGTGTAGCTCAACATACATTGGTGTTGTCTTTACAGACACGTTTTTTTTTGTTGTTCTTTTTATAAGTGCCTTAAACTTTTGTTCCCTAGCAGATACAATTTAAGTTTAACAAAGTATGGTAATGTGCTTGGTATCCTTATTGTGTGATATTTGGCTGTGAAATAAATAAATTACTATCAGTATAAATATTAGTAGTTCTTGTTTATTATAGGTCATGAAGACACAAAAATATATATCTATATATAAATAGAATACTCGTTATTACCTTGAAAGGGGACTGAAAACCTCCTGGAGGGGTCACCTGTTTTAACCACTCGCACCGCGATACAGTAGTGTGTTGTTTGTCAATCAGTCTGTAGACACTAAAATGACGTCACACAAGGAAAGCATAACATTACAATTTTTTACTGCGCATGCCTTGAATCACGAGAAGAATTATGCACTTTTTGGGCTACAACACAGCATGACATATGAACTTCAAAAGCAAGAAATAAAAATATTTGTCTTTCTTAATTTTGTTTTTACTAAATGTTGAAAGAGTCTACTTTCCGGACCCTGCGGAAGTACATCTAGTTTTATACATATTGTATTTTCACCTATATCTTTAGTAAAATATATCCAATAGATGGAACAGTTAGTCAATGTGAAATAAGTCGAGGCCTCTGAGATTACCCGACTAAGTTCTACAACTTCTTAAAAAAACAAAAACTAGTGGAAATGGATTATAAAATTGTGTTGATTTCACCCCTCCCCATCATACCTACTAAACACAATTTTTCTATCGAATTACAAAATTTCAAGGTTTTAAGTATTATAGTGTGTGAGCTAATTTTCAAAATTTTAAATATTTGGGTAAAATAAAACACGTGTGTAAAGGTATTATTTTTCGCAGTCGACAGGATTCGAACCTGTGCGGGGAAACCCCAATGGATTTCGAGTCCATCGCCTTAACCACTCGGCCACGACTGCATAAAAATGGTTGCTTAAAGATTGCTGAAATTTACTAGAATGCTATATATTTTATTTTGAAAGGTTATATTAAGAATATCGTAATTTTTATTAAATCTTTGTTTCCTTATTCAAAACTGGGAATATTTATGACACATTTGTACAACATTATAATTTTGTGGCAAATTATAGATAAACTTGATGTCACTAATCTAATGTATAAAGCTAAGATTTTTATGTTTGTTCGCACCTTTCAGCTATCTGATCCTTATATTTCCACATTTCTTGATCAATCGGTACTAAACTTGACAGACTGTTATAGGATGACACGAGGAAAGTCATGCCCCCCCCCCACCCTTCTATATAAATAAACATCAATATATGTGTGTATCTGTTCCTCATACG
>NW_013670724.1:48154-49614 GCF_000517525.1 Limulus polyphemus | reverse complement strand
ATTTCCTATATTTTGTTACCAACCAGTTTTTATTTCACCCGTCCATCTAGTACTATTATAAAGTTAAAACTGATAAGCATTGCCAAAAAGTGTTAAAAACGTATTTTTAATAATTTTTATTAACACTGTAAATTTGTGTTTGCGTTTATGCATGTTGACGTACGCTAGTAAAAAAAAAAAATAGATCCTATACGTATTTTGGCACTCTCCCTCGAAAATATTTCTCTGGGCGCCCATGGTCGTTGCTTAAAACATTACTGATTAAACGATTATTTTCTTTGGTGATTTGTCTAATTTCATCCTTAATCTCTTATAATCCAATCTGTCACCGACACGGATTTCATCTTTTCTTTTTAGCTATCTAAGTCGGCGTTTCCCAAACTGGAAGTCCGCGAGTTATGTACGAAATTTCATAAAAATGTTTTAAAAGATATGATTTATAGAATAATCAATATTTTTCGTAGAATTAAATTTATATAAATTAAAAAATTTAATTTTGGAATACAGCTTTTCGCGCACACAGCATTTGTTTTTCAAAGCAAAAAACATAGTTAAGTTTGGAGGTTTTCGGATTACTAATGTTTGAGAACCACTGATCTATGGCTTTAATAGTTGATCTTGGCCAATGCAGTTCACAATATTACACCAATAAACTGTGGACGAATGAGGTGTTGCAAAAATCGTTGACGTGTAGAAGCTAGGGAGAATGTTTATGCGTGTATTCATATTCACCGCCCGGACCTTATTATTGAATTTGTAAAGTACCGAGTAAGACGTTGATACTACCAAGAGTTGAAGGCCTTTTTGTTGTTGTTCTGTTTATTAGAATTAATATGACACCGTTTAGAGGCTCTAATTTGTGATAAAATAACATGAAACAAAAACGTTCGTGTTATATCTCTAGCAATTTTGTAAATATTTTTTTTCTCAACATTTTATTTTTGCAGGCTTTCGTAGAATCTGTAAACTAGGCCAACTCCTTACCCGAGTAACTCAGTCTATATTATTCCGCCTATCTTTGAATGCTATCGCTATATTAACGCGTGCGTGCGTCAAACAGGAACAAATAACCTCAGTGCATTGTGGACAGAATCATGGCAAAAAATTTCATTTTTACATATCCTATTGGCAAGAGTATGAACGTATCTTTATTGTCTAAAATAGATTTGCTAGCCATTGTCTGCTTCTCTGTGAAATTAAACCTGTATTTTCTTTATAAACGAAATATTAGTTCGTCAAGAAATTAATGTATACAGAACAGACTTAATTGTAGTGAAGCTGTGTTATTATTTAAAGTTGGGAGTTCATTTATAATAGAGAAACTTTCTTTAATTAAAAGTTCAATATTGAGTGGGATGGTGTTGCTTTCATTATGTGTGAGAATTGTGGATTCTGGTGGACTTGATAGTTTTTTACAAGTTCTACTTGATACTCCCATATCTTCGTAGGTTCGCAGATGT
>NW_013670724.1:36063-47570 GCF_000517525.1 Limulus polyphemus | reverse complement strand
GGAGAAACTCCTTAAAGAAGGTGTTTTGGTGCCTCACGAACTCTCCGATAATCATCGTTTCCAATGTGTGAACGTTGCTTTGTCTCTTCCTGCGCGTAATGCGCGTGAACTATTTTTGGACAGAATTGTCACCGGTGATGAAAAATACATTCTCTATGCGAATATTAAACGCCAAAAATAATGGCTCAGTCCTAGACAAAAAACCACTTCCGACCCCAAAACCTGGACTCCATCCGCAGAAAGTGATGCTTTGCATTTGGTGGGACATCAAAGGAGTAGTTCATTTCAAACTCCTTAATCCACAGCGAACTGTCAATGCAGAGATCCATAGTCAGCAACTGGAACGTTTAAATCAAGAAACGCACTTCACTCGTCAATTGGAAAGGTGTTCTTCTTCTCCACGACAATGCAAGTTCACATTACAAACACAAGATTATGGAGTTGGGTTGGGAAGTTCTCCCCCACCCACCATATTCTCCAGATATGGAACCATCAGATCACCATCTTTTTCGTTTGCTGCAACACCATCTTAATGGGAAAACGTATGCAAGTGTGGAATGTGTTAAAGAGGATATCGACACGTTTTTTGCTTCAAAGTTAAGTGATTTCTTTAATCAGGGCATTAACAACCTGATTGTAAGAGGGGGTTATGAACCACCCATTAACATGCCCCTTATTCCAAACTATTATCCCATAAAGTTTGGTTGAGATTGGCCCAGCAACCTAGGAGCAGTTAGATAATGGACGAACAGACAGGCACAGATTTTTGTGCTTTATGTACATAGATAGTATTTACACTTTATGAATAAAACATACTATTTGTTTCATGCACTTCCAAAATCTAAAGGAACTACAGATGTCTTATATTAGCAAAGTTGGTTAATTCTAAACAGGAAATAAGATCAATGAATAAGGGATTTTTTGTCACAAATAGTTTTCCAATGACTATAAGTTCTTAATCATAGAAAGCAAGAGTTCAACTTCTTTCTAGTTCATTGTAACTATATAGTACATTTCAAAGTATTTTACTTGTGTACACCCTTATATTTTCCATTTACCATCCAGATTGCTTTAAAAATCCCCCTATTCTCTCAACATATCTCAATTCAGTTACAAAAGTTCTCTGCAAATTTAATCCTTATCATTTAAAGATGTGTTCCATACAAATCTATTATCCAATTAACTATTGTTGGACCATGATCCATTTACTAGAACTACAAATTATTTTCAATAATGAAGATCTAAGAAATATTCCTCATTCTGAACAGTTGCTAGATGGAAACAAAATTGGAAAGCTTAAAGAATGATAAGGCTCCTGGACCAGATAATATTTCCCCAAGGGTTCTGAAGAAGATTAAAGATTGGATATGTAAGCCACTTGCTACAAATTATTTTTTGAAGTCCTTAAATAGGGGACAGGTGCCAGAAGATTAACTAACTTCTAATGTTACTCCTCTTTTCAACATGTATGTTGGAGATCAGCTTTTACAGTGCAAGTCAACAGACTAAAAGAATATGTGTGCTTAAATGCAAACACAAATTTACAGTTTTAATAAAAAAATATTTAGTTTAACTGCGATAAGTTTACATCATAATATTTGCAAGGGAAGGCTTGACAGATATTTGAATGATAATGATTAGCATTGAGTTTTATTTTTGTTTTCAAATTTCTCTGTTGTAAGTAAGACCTATTTTACTAGGTAATACATTTACATTACTTTATATACACATGAGACCTTTGTGTGTGTGTGTGTGTATATACATGTATTTACTGTATTTTTCTTCTTTTAGAATTCACACGTTTTCAAATATGTTTGCACAGTACATCATATCGTGCATTCAATTTTAAAATGAGAGGTGAATACAAATATCAATGCAGAAGAAAGGAAACTCATTTTACGACTTAGAACAGCATGTAATGCCCTGTCCAAAAGTACAATGTCACTACTGTTTACTGTGGGTAATAGTCAAATAGAAATGTTTTTCTTTGGAAATGAAAAATGCAATGACTGGTCTGAAATTATTATATTCAGAGTTAAAAGAAATCTTGTAAATATTATTTCACAAACTCACATAAAGATACGATTTGAAATGCTTTTATACAAAATTTATAAAATACAACTTATGGTTGAGATTCTATTAAAACTAAAAACTTATTTTAATATCTTTTATGAAACTAAATGTGTTATCAATTTGAATAAATAATCCATTTAATCTGTTTGACCATTTTCTGTTCCATAATTTCTTGTAAAATGTTCTCCAGGTTAAACCCATCACAGCATACTAACAAACAGACTCTCATGTAAAATTATGCAGTGACAACACTTTATTTTCCCTATCTTGTTTTATTAACAAAGTTACAATTATAAGGAGAACCTAACCAAAGTTTTTCAATAAAACACTGTTGAAGATTTTTTACTTTTCAAAACATAAAAAGTTGGCTAATACAACAGTAATTTTGCTATTTCTAAATGCATGATATCTCCCTCCATAGACAGGACGTAACATTTCTGTTTACTTTGAGTGAAGTTATTGATGACCATATAAAAGAAGAGAACAGACAAAACCTTAAATTTACTTTCCTAAATATAAGGGATAAGGAAGTAAATAAACTTCATTTCCATTAGTAACAAGCTGAAATGCAAAAATTAAAAGTGGTTGACATTACATATCTATTTTTGTTTAGTAAGTAGAAAATGTAAAAAGATAAGAGATCAGTAAAAACATGGTCTCTCTTAAATAGGTAAGAGGATCCATATACTTCCATGAAGAATTAAAACAAATATGGTTATTTCCTATCCTAGCAGCCACAATGTTTTATATAAATGGGGGATGATGATCCTATATAATACCATGTAATGACCGGTTGTTCACACAGATACATTTCAAAACTGATTATGTTTTTGAAAACATCAACTACACATTGGTGCCCTCTATTGGATTTGGCAACATTTAAATATTAAAATAGGTAAGAACCCATACATGTTTAATACATTATTTCATGCTACATCTTGCTTGTATAATGCTACAAAATTGTCTTCGATACTCTATATTACTACAGACAGTCACAAGCATTTCTCTTTAAACATCAGGCTTCTTATATGAACTGGTTAATAATAAAATTTGTTCAGACCTTATAAAACTGTTTTGACCTCACTGCATTTTATCTTCATTTAAGTTAGCCAGAATAGTGTGTACAACCTTGCCTCTATTGTATCTAAGGTCTGAAACAATCTTCTCAAAGGTGGCTCATGACAAGACAGTTATTAGTAACACTAAGGGCTTAAGACTGGGCCATAGCTGGATTTGGGAGACACGTGAGATTAGGGGAAGTGATAGGCGATGCTGGCACACCAGCGACAGTGCTTGATGTCAGCCCACTTGAAACTGTAAAAAAAAAAAAAAAAAATCATTGAAATCAGAAACTCCAAAACAAATAACATAAATGCTAATAAACAACTTACAAACTCCTCCTTGCTACTGTTTGTTTTCTTGATGTTTAAAACCATACATTCTTTAAGAATATTATTAGCTCCTGCTTCTACAAATATTACTTTCCTCATAGAAAAAGATAAAAAATTACTAACTTATATACCTGAAACTGGTGTGGGGGAATTGCTATGTCCAGTGATGTGTTCATATCGTACTTGTTGTTCTTTTACAACCGGATCTGAAATATTTAAGATAAAAGCACTGTGAACACCATTATAAAGCTCTTCCACAATCATGCCTTTGATATATTAATTCACAAGCCAATAGTAATTACAGGTTATTGAGTTAGGACATCACATACTTATCCTGATATACTACATGATGGCACATGCAACAATTACCATGATCTACATGCTAAACAGTAATCATGATCTAGTAGATGAAGTCCAATCAGTTACCATGATCTACTACATGAAGTCACATAATAGTTACTATGATCTACTACACAGAGTTACACAAGACAGAATTACATTAACCTGCTGTATGAAGTAACATGCTGTGGACTTATTAACTATCAACAGCAAATGAACATGTTCTTTCTTCTGATATAGTAAATGTGATTGGCATAGAATGTTTTTTAACCAAGGGACAACAATAGCAGTTGACAAAGCAAAAACCGTTTATTATTAACAGCAAAAATAATAAATAAAACACATTTAAAACATTATTACTTTTTATTATAATATATAATTAAAGAAAGTTTTATCTATTATAAATGAACTCCTAACTCTAAAATAATAACACAACTGTTGCATTATCCTATTCTTGTTTTTTAATTGACTTCATCTTTTTACTCTGTATTTTAACTACTCTTCTCAAAATGTTGAACATTTAGAAATTTTTGTACCTAGTACTTTACGTTGTTCAATATAGCTTGCTGATGAAATATGTACATTTTGAAAAGTTCAAAAATTAAATGTTTGTTGTTGTTGCCATCGTTCTACTGTTCATCAATAAACTTCGATGCCTGTTGAATGAATCTATTGCTAATAAAAAAGCCTAAATGCACTTTAATAACATTTAAAATCACATTTATTTAAAAATTTTCTTGTGTCAGGTATGATCCCACTTTTTTCTGTTTGATGATAACTAATCTGTGAAACCCATCTTTTATGCAGTTTTTTTGTGCTTAATCACTCTTCATTAATAATTTGAATTTACAGAAAACAAATAGTGACAAGTCTAGTCCATAGTTTGTTTCTGTGTGCGATATAAGATTATAAATAAAATCTTGTGCATTTAAAACTTTTTCTTACCCAATTTTTGAGTGACAGTGTACTCCTCTTCATGTTTTAATCTCTAATGTATGTTGAACCAGTAAGTACTGACACAAAGGCCTGAGAATTAAAACTTTGTAACCAGTGCTCAGTTATTGAATTGTAGCTTTTCTCAAACACAGTTGCACTGTTAATGCTCCCTCTATTGTACATTTATGTTTAACTTGTTTTTGTCAGCTACATTCTCAGTCTGCTACACAGATACCAACAATCAGTTAAACATTTTACTCTTGAAGTTGACAAAATTAAAAGATCAAATGTTACATTGTGACCGTGACAAAACCTTGAAAATGATAAAGCTATAAAGGAAATTAAAATATTGAATTGTGATAGTAAAACGAGAAAATTATAAGGTTATACAGTAAAAATACCACAGTGTAACAGTTAAAACAATGGAAATAATAGTGACAATGAAAAGTCAAAATACTGTATTGTGATGTGAAAAAATATGTCCTAAATATGACTGAAATAAAAACGTTTAATTTCTCAAAGTTACAAGTAACAAGCAATATACAAAAAGGACACAAAAAACATGACAAAAGTCATAACAAAATTAGTATATATATTGTACTTGGTGCAATCTAAGAAGTTAAGGCATGGTCTATGTTCTGTGCAATGAAAACAATACAACACTGCTTGTACAGTGATTGACATCCTGTTATGTATCAGGCTTACTTTTGGTTACTTACAACTTTTACTTGACATGTCTGATTTTGAGTACAGTGGAACAAGATTTTACGAACTTAGTAGGTTTTCAAAAGATGTTTATAAAATTTTGCTGAATTTGCATGAGCCTCATCAAATATTCTAGTGAAAACAATACAACACTGCTTGCACAGTGATTGTCATTGACATCTGTTATGTTTTAGGCCTACTTTTGGTTACTTACAACTTTTACTTGAGATGTCTGATTTTGAATATGATTTTAGGAACATAGCAGGTTTTCAAAAGATGTTTGTAAAATTTTGCTCAATTTGCACGAGCCTCATCAAGTGTTCCAACATTTACAGGGTTCAAGCCTACATTTTTAAATGTCTTGATAAGCTACCACAAAATACGTACATATCTTGTGTTTCTACAGATTCCTGTGTAATTCTGCTTAAGAATTATTTTCATTTTGGTAATTTTTTTTTATATAAACATATAACATTTCTATTTTTTTTTCTTAATTTCTGGTTCTTTTTCTGTGAATGTTTTTGATACAGTCAGTCACTCTTGACACAACAGTGCAGGTGTTTATTATTTCTTGGTTGTTGATCAGTGAAACTACCATTTCTGTTTTTGTTACAAACTCTTTTAGAAATTTAATGGTTGAGACCACAAGTAGTACCATTTGGACAGCCACAATAGCTTGGTCTCAGACAGCCATGATTTACTTGTTAACAATTTGTTTTACATAATGCATTTTCAGGTATTTAAATTGGATTAAAATTTATTCTGGAGTTTATATAAATTTCTTCAAAACTAGTTTTATTCTTTGTTTCTGCTGAAATTAAAAGTATTTCTTAGTAAACCTTTAATAAACATACTCAGGAAACTAAATCCAACATGGAGGATAATAAGCATTGTGTCCATAACACTGGCTTACCCAAAAATTAATTTACTGCAGCCTTACAATATTTTTCATAGCTCAACTTAGCAAAAATAATATTGTGAAAGATATGAGTGTGCTTTATCAGTACCAAAATATTACATGTGAGATAGCAAATTTAAGTTACATTAAAACACTAACTCACCTTCTAGCTGATATATTTATTTTGAGTAAATATGTATGTATTATAAAACTGACACCAGCTTCCCTAGCAGCGATGTACAGATATTATTAATGTAGTAAACATTTATCATCACAAAGTGATTTTTGAATATTGTGTTTTTTTTGTTTTTTGGAATTAGTTTTTTTCTTTTTCTGGTTCTTTTTCTTGATTCCATTATTTGAAATAATTAATATTGCTATTTATGTTTTATTGTTCATTAACATTTGTATCAAGTCCTGACCAGGCACGTGTTTATTAACTGTGTTTTTGGTAATTGCTAAATTTTATTCCAAGTGTTGTTACAGTCTTATAAGTTGTTGAACCCCCGGTTGTAGCGACGTGTTATTTTAGACCATCACACATGAATAATTTCAGGTCAATAAAAAACTTGGCCTATCTGAATAAACACAGCTGATGTGCTCTTTATTCCCAGTTTTCTTACAGTGCTCCTTTTATTTAGGTCAATAGAAAACAAGAAAATCTACATTATATTTATATAAACTTACAAAAATATGGATGTTCCATTGCTTCCCTGGCAGTTAGTCTTTCTTGATGATCATATCGTAAGAGTTTGTCCAGAAAATCCAAAGCTTCAGGACTGACCAAGTGTTGGTTTTCACTGTGAACAAACCTTTCCCATCGTTTTCTTGAATGTCTGGAGGAGACAAAATGATAAAGTTAGATATTGCAAAACATTTTTTGATAGAAATTTTTTTCGTAGTGCAAAGCTACACAATGGGCAATACGTACTCTGACTACTGTTGGGAGCCTAATCTCATATTTAGCATAGATCCACTAGGGTACGTTTAATAGAAATAAAAACCAATTAGCGATAGAGAATAAGAGCTGAAATAACCTAGGTTTGACATCTGAAGATGTATACTGTCTCTTTATACACTAAAAACTTCATATTTAAGAGGAAGAGCATATATGCAAACACTCTTACAACTGATACCTTCAGGTAATGTTATTCATAAAAACAGTACTGGTTTTAAGGCAGTAGCACCAGGTCTCAAGCTACTTTAATATTAGAAATTTCAATAATTTTACAGGAAAATAAAATTTCAAAAAATAAACCACAATAAACATTCCCCTTCAATGCAAATAAATGGTTTGTAAAAGTGAAATTCTGGATATAAAACCAGTAAGAGTTTATAACAAGTGAGTGAATATAGTTCTTATAAGTGCAATCATCAGAAATAAAAAAGAAAAGTATTCAAAGAGTACAGCATGTAGGATGTGACACTTGATTTCACACCCTACTTAAACCACCAGGAACAAATGTCACTTGTTCCGAAATTTATGGACATGACTGAGGAAAAGATGAAAAATATTTTAACAAAGTTCACAGATCCTAGAAGTAATATTCCAAATCATCACAACACAATAAATATTAGAATTCTGAAATTCACCAATAAAATTCAAATACCTAGATAAATATTATGTCTGTATGTTCAAAAGTTATCAACATAAGTAATCAATATTTTTATCTCATCATGAAATACGAGCTTTATAAAAACATTAATCACATAATTACTGAACAAGAATTTTTTCTCCTTTCTCTGCTTTACAGTAACTACATAATAAATTAAAATAGTAATCAACTGTTCTTAGAGCATCCTTCAAATCAAGGTTTAATGTTTTTCAAGCCTGAACCCCTTTAAAATAATATAAAACACTACAGAAAACATTTTATAAGTTTCTTTTAAAAATTTAATCATTTTACTTCTGTTTTAATTGGCATTTTTTGTGGCACAAATACCTATATTTTATATTTGCGTAATATAAATATATATATGCAAATTTTCTACAAATGATATACAATAGATGGGAAAATATTTTCAGTTTATCATTTTCTAAATGAACTATTTAGTATTATTATTTAAGGCCCAGATGAAAGCCTGTCAACACTGAAGTGATACATTTATGTACGTTATACATTAGTTACATGTTTTCACTGAACATTAGAGAAAAACTTTATAGATAATCAATAACTATTTGAAACTGAAAAGTGTAATTTTGATTGTACACTAAGAGATGGAACAAAGCATGATTAAAACTTCCAAGTTATTTCAAAGAATGGTTTCATAAGATACTCTGTAATGTCTCCAACTAACTTCTCAAAGAGCAGGCTACCTGGTTAGTATTTTGACTGCCTGAATATGAAGCACATTACAGAAATTCCTGATTTTATTCAACTATTAGTTTCTATAATGTAAATTTTTAAATGATATTACTATTGAAACTTTACTGTTACAGTAACATTAGTAGAGCTCACATTATTATAGGCTAGCATAAAACTGAATATGATGAGATTCTCATGTATTAATGATTTTTTTGTAGATATTACAGGAATTGTTAGAAATACACAAATCATACTTCTATTTGAAATCACAAGGCTGAAAAAAGTTTTCTACTGATTATTTAAAATTGTGTTATTTAGTTAGTCTTATACTGGTATTGTTTTCAAGAGTGAGATTATAAAATGTTGAAAAAAAATTGTGAATGTACAAAAAAAATCCAGTATAAACTTACCTTCCTAAAATATCGCTAAACCTGGGATCTAATTCTATTTGGTATTTGTCTAAGTACTCAAAGAGTTCTTCTGTACCTAATACTTTTGCTATTCGTACTAACTGAAAATAGAAACAAAATTAAAACACTTAAATATACCATTACAAGAACTTTCCTGGGATTCAATTCAATAAGCATCTTTATAGATTTTCTTTTTTTTCTAAGAATAACCCTAAGGGCATAAAATGTTCTGTTTAAGAAACTGACTGTTGATGAAGTAAGCTGATAAAGTTTGGTTATTATGTCAATCTTTTATTCTGAAATGACTTTTGGTTAAGCTAAGCAGAATGTAGCTACTGAACTGTGAAGGATTGAAAGAGAAATAGGAGTAAAATAAATTGTGGGTCAAAATATTTTGGTGGGGTCAGCATCTTAACCAAAGACTGTCACTTGGCTGAAATGATAACCACTTTTTTTTTTCACAGAATTTTAATTAATTTAATTATTACAGATATGAAATTTGAAAATTAATAAAATCAGCATAGGTTAATTTTAAAATAACATACTTTTCAGTTAGAGAATGTGAACCCACATACCAACTAAACTTTCAAACACAATCTGCATTATGAGCAAATGGCTAAAAAATAAACATATTTTATTACAAGTGCTAATCTTCTAATAACACAACCATAGCCTCTAGAAAAAACACACACACAAAAGTAATTCATCTCTTGGGGGTCACCTTAAATAAGAATAAAGAGTATCCAATAACAAAAGATAATGCAATAATTGTATCGATTGTGTGGACGTTCTTTATTGTTAATGAATACATGGAAATAACAAAATATTAAACTTTTTTGTAAACTGATGGTAAATTTGACCTTTATGTGAGAAACTGAAGTTACAACAAAAATTTACAGCTGACCTCTTCATAGAATTAAAATCCAAGAACTACAACACTGCCAAGTACTGTGAGTGTCTCGCTTTAATTAACTCTTTCCAGCTCAGGCATTCTAGGTCACACTCTGAGAAAATTTGCGATATCAAATTTTCAAAACTTATTTGTGATGTACATCTACAAACTTTCTTCAAAATAAAATTATAACAGAAATCTTAAAAAGTTTAAACTTTTCTTTCAATTCAGTTTTATTAATATTTGTTTTGGACGAAATAATTACAAAATCAGCAATTATTTAATTCTAACTGTCAATATTTAGTTTCTTTTTGGAAAATTCATTCAAGTCATGTAAATACATAACTTTCCCGCCTGTGAAGAGACAACTTGTCAAAAAAAGAAACAAAGCTGTAAATGCATAAATTCAAAACAAATTTGAAATTTACTCTTAGTGAAAACAGTTTAAGAACAGAGAATCTTTGAAGTCTGTGATGTCAAGAACTGTAAAATTCAATTACCTGCATACTTTTCATTATAATTTTCTTGTTTCTAAAGTTGTCAAAATAATAGATATATCATTTGAAACTTTGGATTATTTTCGTTTTCTCAATTGCTTGTCTACAGAACTCTCATATATTGAATAGAAATTTCCAAACTTTTTTGTTAGAATATCATGAAACCTGTATCACTCTGTGTTTGAAATAGTGTGAGTTATTAACAGTTTTGTATTGTTTGCATGCTACAGAAAAGTAATGAATTAACTTAACAGGTTTCCATGTGTGTATTTTGTTTAACTCTCTCAATATGGGCTAGGTCGATCTGAATGATCACATGACCTCTTTTATACTCGTTTAAAGTCTTTATAGATTTGATACTACTAACTTTTAATATAGTATGTATATCTTCACAAAATTTGTCAGTCTTTCAGTAAACATTATAAGTCTTTCACATACAAAACGTCATATTTTTTAGTTGAGTATTTTAAATAAACTAAAAAAAAAGAATTTGTCTGTGAATATATTGAGTATCTGTTTTGAATAGTCCGTGTGGAAAGTGATTTTCATGTTAAGATTAAAAATGCATTTCTTCATCTCAAAAATCTCCAATTTCATATGTGTATATCTCTAAAACCTCCTAAATAGATTTCAAATGTTTGTTTTCAGTAAATCTTTATCTGTTATTTTCTTTACCCTAAGTCTATGGGATCTGTCAATTTAACCAGCCTCGTAATCACCATAAAAAATTAGAAATTAAATTTAAATTATGCTTTTTTTGTTCTAGAATGACTTCAGGTTGTAACACGAAAACACAAATGTTTAGTCTAAATATTTTAAATATCATAATATTATATTGACCTTTCAGCCATGCCTGGCTAACAATACAGAAGTTACAATGATGTGATGCATGTGCACTCATAAAACTGTATCCAAAAATATAAAACTGACCTTTACAAAGTGACCTGTCTTGGCTGTTTTAGTGGACTAGTATTTTGTAAAATACAGTCACATTTCAATTACTATACATTATATATGTATATACATGAGTAATATTTACAAATAAGTTCTTAAATTTATT
>NW_013670724.1:34975-35682 GCF_000517525.1 Limulus polyphemus | reverse complement strand
AAAGATAATCATTCATAATTATGAAAGCTTTGGAAAGGAAAATAGCACAGACCAGATGCCTCATCATGTACTCTAGCCTCTACTCTTTGAAACAGTTGTATATGACAAACATGTTTTATGTGTAAGATACAAGGCCTATGCTAATTTTTTGCATGTCTGTTAGAATAAAACAAATAAAAAAACAAATAACCATGGTATGTAAAGATATAAAATTTTTCTAAATGTGCAATATCATATGCTGAAAAATTATTTGTGAAAGGTTGGCCTTTCTATTGGTTATAAGTGATATAAAATGACAGAGAGAATTATTGCCAATTTGTAAAAGACAAGATGTGACAGTTGGGCATGGCTAGTGGGTCTCATTTTCTAGTTTATGACTGACTATGTATGCAAAGTAGATTGAAGGCTTTAAAATTTATTATTTTTCCTATATTGAAAATATATTTCTGATAGGTATTACCTCTTCTCATGTGTATAGCTAGAATCATTCAGTACTGCCCTCTATATGCAAAAATGTTTTCACATGCCACAACCTTGAACTTCCACATACCCCACAATCAATGTGGTTTAACTGCATCTCACATGTAAATTATCATGCAGCAACCCTCCACTAACAGGAGTGCAACACACCCTACTGACGCATGTGACGCATGATTCCAAAGAGACTGGAAAATCTCCAAAAACAAACAGATGGAGAAAATGTGCCA
>NW_013670724.1:34311-34965 GCF_000517525.1 Limulus polyphemus | reverse complement strand
AATATTTACAATAAGTTCTTAAATTTATTTTTCTTAAAACATAGAACAGTAAATAAAGAAGTAAAGCAAACAATTCTCTCTTCTTGATACTCATTTGTAGGTTGCTAAGTCTTATGAAATTTCCCATGTGGAGGATGTGAAAAGAAAATGTTTTAGGATTTATATAAGCATTTTAAATAACCAAAAAAATCATAAGCTATTATATCGATGCCACAGAATTCCACTATAATTCATCAAACATAGTAACTAAGCTGTATTTGGGTCTAAAAAAATATGATATTTCTAACTCACTAAAGACTTACCTTACTGGTTGAAGTTTTGTGCGAAAAGAACAAGATTAGCATAATAACATGTCAAAATGGCTGAGAAAACCATTAGGGGGACATTATGTGCTTTCGATTGGTTATTCATGTGATATATAGAAGTAAGTGTATATAAGGGAGCATTTCCAAAAATGGAAAGAGGTGGGTGGGGGCCCACTGTGTTTGATTCAGTATATGAGCAATATATCAGCATATAGAAAATATACAAGGTCCTTATTTTATGTTCTTACATGTCAATACCTGTAGTCTGAATTCCTAATTTGTACAAAACTACAGACTTTGTATTTTGACATCACAAACATCTAACCTGAACCAGTGCTGCATTCAACAT
>NW_013670724.1:31746-34208 GCF_000517525.1 Limulus polyphemus | reverse complement strand
ACATGTAAATTATCATGCAGCAACCCTCCACTAACAGGAGTGCAACACACCCTACTGACGCATGTGACTCCCTCTGTTCAATTCTACCAAACTATCACTTCTAGATTAGGCAGAAAAGAAAAGAACTGTTTTTCAGTGGAGAGGAGGTAAATACCTATCGGAAATATATTTTCAGTATAGGAAAATAATAATTTCTGATATGGTACACTACCTCCTCTCATATGTATAGCTAGAATCCCACATTGAATAGGTGAAGTGACCAGCGTTAAGGATAGAAAACAAGTATCCTTTGAAGGCATCCGAAGATCACCAATGAATTGTGATCCTTGTTTGGAGAGGAAAACACATGAGTAACTGCACCAGTGTGGAAATAGGTATTGCATACATAGGCAAAAAGTGGAAGGAGCACAACCACAAAAGGAGAGAAAACCATTTGGGTCAGAATTCAAATCACAGTATGTCAAAAGCTCAATCCCATAGAAGAACCATCTACAGACAAGAATGTGGGGAAAATGAAAATAGAAGTGCATCAAGGAGTAGAGTGGCTAGGGCACGATGGACTGTATGCGGCCTGTCAACTCCAGTCCAAAACCAAGCAGTATCAGGAATAACACTTCCGACCCATGGTAGGAGGAGGGTCCATACCACCTTCACTTGAAGTGAAACAGAATGTAAGGATATACTGTGCAAACTAATCTACAAAATGGGCACATGTGAGCAAATCCACAACCAACCACATATCCAGGAATCTGACATTTGAATGATGGTAGGAAGAAATGTGCCCATATGGCATGTCAAATCAAACTCAATCAGAATGGAACTCCACTGTGCAACATCAGCCTCAGACAGTGAAAACACCCTGACGTGGAGTGTGAGATGAAGAACCATTGCCCTGATCAACATCAACCTCTGGGACCCACCTCATGGAGGTAGAGATTTTGAAGCAAATTGACTGAGAAAGAGGTAACACAACCAACACATGTGAGGATTTATGTTGATTGGTCCAGCTCAAATCCAAAAACACTCATAGGGTGCCAACATCTAGTTTATGGTAAGATGAGTGATCCCAATCGCAGGAGTGAACTGCAATGTGACGATCTACTCCAAAGATAAGACTGCATAAAGGCTGGAGTGCAATGTCACCCTCAGGGTCCCACCACACGTATGTGGATTGCATCTAAAAAATATAACTAACCTCACCCTCCAGTTATAACCACACAGAAGGGGAGCATATTTATTTGTACACATGTGCAACATTATCCCCCCAATAGGACTTCACAAAAGTTGAAGCTCAACATCATCCTCTGGGTTCCACCACATAGAAGTGGATTGAGTCTAGAAAATATAACCAACTTCACTTTCCAGATAGAACGACACAGAAATTGAGTGCAATATTAACCTCCAGAACCCACCGCACAGAGGTAGTGCTCATGATTGTAGGATCATACACCATCTACACCAGCAGAATGCCACTAGCCTACTCTCTACTAAATGAAAGCAAACACATTCAGGAGGACTCCTCCAAGGTCCATCATTCCAGCAGTTTGAAACTGGAAAGTGGCAAGGACTCCCATACTCCACTAGAAGAACAAGGGAGATAAAACGCAATGGAGAGTCCGGAGGATTGCTATCACTGGAGACAGTGCAACGGGTGACCATAAAAACTCAATACTGAAAACAGACTGCTGCCAATTTATTCAAATGAAGGGATGAGCAGCTATCCACTTCTGCTTTACCCACACAAGTCCATGGGTTAGTGTGGTCTGGAATGGGAATGTTAATGAAGCAGATATATCATGAGGAAAAGCCTACTGACAATCTTGTGGAGCACTCCATCTCAACATTGTGCATTATAGTGTGACCGTACAGTGTGGATCCGAGATAGAAAAAGCATACCATTGAGTGGAATCCAGCCACACCAAAGTTTGATGGGTGGCAACAGGGAGAAGGCAGTAACCTGACGAGGATGAAACAGCTACTCAATGAAAATAGTGGGAGATGAAGGTATGAGGAGTAGGCCACATGCCTGACTGAAGAGTTTCCTCCAACAGATGACAAAGGTGAGACTCCAAGAAAAACGGAGGGTGCCTAATCTTAAGTGAAGACACCTGGAACAGAATTCAGGAAGAATACACCAATATAAGCAGTTGACGATCCCAAATCATAAAGGTAGAAGAAGAAAGGTCACATACAGATGAATGGTGCCAGATAATGAATAGATGGAAATGGGAACCACTAAAAAGAGGCCATGCAGGTAATGGAGCAATGAAAAGCACATACTGGGCATAGAAGTCTATCTGGAGCAGAGTGAGAATATAGGTGGAAAATGGATGGAAGAGAAAAGAGCAAGAAGGAAGAATGACCCTCATGAGCTGCCAAATTTTTGAGCAAGAAAAATCTATCTGGAATAACCACACAACAAGAATGTAAATGGTACTGGAATCAAGGAAGGAGTAAATGTA
>NW_013670724.1:21111-30814 GCF_000517525.1 Limulus polyphemus | reverse complement strand
AAAAAAAAAAAAAAAAAAAAAAAAAAAAGGAAAATAATAAAAAAAAAAAACATATCTGAGAAAAACTATCCAAAAAGGCAGAGTTAGGCCTAGTAGATCTCGTAGGATATGCATGGGAAGGAACGGCATACTTGGGAAGAAAAAACTAGTCAAAATTCTCCTTGTCATGAACAGGTTTGGACAATGCAGGAGGAACCCGATTTATGGTCAGGAGAAAAAGGACACCTCATATAACAATCAATCTCCCAACAAATGATAGCTAAAAAATCCTCAGTTGAGACTGCCAGACTTGAAGCCAGTAATGGCACACAAAGTAGCAGTAATAATATCAGAAGTTCTAAAACACAAAGCTTTGGAATTCATCTTAAACCGTCGAAAATGAGAAGAGGAAAAAAAATCAATAAAAAAGGAAAGTTACTGCAGCAAACTATTACAGAAAAAAATTAACTAGCAATTGAATAAAGCAAGTATATCACTACTTTGCAAAAAAAATAAAATGAACACATAAAAAGAGCACAATTGGAAAAATATCTGCACTCAATCACTGCCTAACAAGAAGTGGCAGTTTGGTACAATCAAACAGAGGGAGTCACATGCATCAGAAGGGTTGTTGCATGATGATTTATATGCGAGATTCAGCTGAACCACGTTGATTGTGGGAGTTCAAGGCTTGTAGCATGCAAAAACATTTTGCATATAAAGGGTAGCACTGATTAAGGATAGTTATACACGTGAGAAGAGGTAATATACCATATTTGAAATTAAACTATGTCTCAGTAGAACAAATATTATAATGAGTAATCTACATTAAATTCCATACTTCAGAGAGGGGTGATAAATTAATTAGAAAAATAGGTGAAGATCTAGAGAACAAATGTCATGATTCTCATACTAGGGGAGATTGAGGATTATTTTAAATATTTCTTTATAAAATTAAGAACTTAAACATATATAATATTAAAATATGATTTATTATGTAAATATTGATACCAAGTTTATTTGTATACATTGATAATAAAGTGGTTTAATTAAATTTTGAATGTAACTCTCTAAAAGGTTCTGGCATATGCCCTTTGACCTACCATTAGCAAGAAGATTAAACTCTCACAAAGCTTGTATGCTGAATATCCAATAAATACAAGATAAGGTAAAAATCTTGTTCTTATACAAGTATTAAAAAGACTTATAATTAACATTTTAGTCCTGCTGAAAATTCCACCTTAAGGCAGGAAAAGCTGTACCTGGTCATAGTTGTCATGGCCATGAAAGAAAGGTTCTTTTCTGAAGATCATGCTTGCTAGCATACAACCTAAGCTCCACATGTCCAGTGAGTAGTCATACATCTGAAAGCACGAATACTATCAGTAAATTATTGATAACCAGTTTACACACGCAAACATCAGAAAAGAAACACATTAAAATCAATCAGTACATTCAACATATCTAATACACACACACATACATATATATGTGTATCACTTGTCTAAAGATATTAACACTTTGTTTACATTTTTGCTCAAATTAACAACCCCTATACCTGTGAAGCCATCACATAAATATTTACTACAATTCTGAATCTACTACATGCATCTTGATGAAATTTGGCAAGCTTTTGGCAAACATTACATGTATGTTGTACACAAATAAATCTGATATTTTTCTTAGAATTCACAAAGCTTCTATTAAATCAGTACGAGTGAAAGATGATTTTCACGCTAAGAACAAAAACATCTTTTCATCTTACAGTTTTATATTTCATGCCCGTAACCTCTACAGTCTCCTAAATGAATAACAAGGTTTATTAGATAAAACTTTATACCTCCTATTTTCTTTATCTTAACACTAACTGTAGCAAAACCATCAATGTAGAGTAAAATGAAATGAATAATACCATTTTTTCTTTTGCACAGACTGCAGAATGTATCAGAAATTTTCAACTTACTTAACAGCATTAACTGTTAACCTTTTAATATCTGCTTCCTTTTAACACTAAATATAGGCATGGCTCTTCTCCACATGAAATTTCACAGTCACATTCAAAATTTAATTAAACTTGGTTATCAATGTATGGCAAAATTAGCATCAGAATATAGTTTATAATCCAAACTTTTATATTATCTATGTTTTAATTTATTAAATTCAAAATAAAACAAAAAAATTCTCAGTCTTCATTTCTATATGTCTCTTTGCATATCTCATTCTGAATTCTCCTCTTTTAGTTTCTTCAATACTATAACAACTTCACTGTCTGACTCATCCTAAGTACAATCTATAAACAATTCTAAGGCTAAATGTACAGGTTCAAACATGCTAACTTTACCCTGTAGTGAGAAATAAATTTTCTCAACCCATAAAAAAATCCCCACCCATTTATACTTAACTTTCAAAGCAGTTTTCAAAACCTCATGTTCTTAGTTGACATGTATGTTTATAACTGATAGAAAGAGCTTGTTTTCAATTTCAAGTTTTCACTGGGTTTTTTGAAATTAGCACCAACAGACATTAAACTAGTAGAGGACATCAACAGGTATGTAAGTTGATGCTCATACCATTTAACCTTCTTTTTTTTTTCCTATCTTAAATAGTTTAGTTAGAAAACCAGTTAAACTATAGTTGTTTTTAGACACTCTATTTCAGTGATTTATGTATTATTTATCTTTTAAAATGCATATTTTGAAAGGAAAATTAATTTTTGTGTTGACAAAGACTTGGAGAAAAAATATTTGGCTTAGGTAACTATGTGTGAATGAGTACAAAGCTGCAAGTACATATACTTTAGAGTATGTAAATCTGCTAATGTAATGTGTTACTCTTCAGGCATGAAAGAAACCAAACATCATACAAACCAGGCAATAAAACTAACACCAGCATAAAATACATGTGAAAAGGTAAACAATTGAAATTGTGAAGATATGGTGACAAATCATTCATTCAAAGAAGAAGAAAAAAAAAGGTATTTTTCATTTTATTTCATAATTTTCAAAACCTCATAACACTGTATACTTGTGATTTAGCTACAGTTAGCATAAGGGTAGAGAAAATAACATACAATATAACCTTTTACCTTAAAATAACTTTTGACATTCATTTAGGAGGTTCTAAGAGGTTAAGCAATGAAACATGAAAACCATAAAATGAAAAGAAGTATTTTTATTTTAATCATAAAACTCACTTTGCACTCAGATTGATTCAGTAAAAGATTCAGAATTACAAGACAAATTTTTACTGTAACCACTTATTAAAAATTCTCATTTTTCATGTACAACAGATGTAAAGTTTAATAAAAACATTCCCAATTATGTAAAGATGTACTTCATAAATACATAGTTCTAGTACATAAAGTGTCATGATTTTCAAACTCATGTAAGATAACTGATCTGTGATTGGAGGTTTAATTTTATGGTTTTACTATGAGAAATGCCACCCAATGGGTGGCTGTTAGGTCAAGATTTTGAGAAGCTAAATGATGTGCTTCTCTGTCATGAAATTGCTCCTAACTTCTTCTAACTGCATCTTCACAAGCAATTTGACACGCTTCTGTATTTTGGGTTTGCTCCTGGATTCTTTTCACTGGATCTTGCCTCATAACTTGCTCTTTCTTTCTGTAACTTGCATCTTGATGTTTTATATTCTTTCTTAAAGTTTCAGACTTTTACTGTGATAAGTCACTTTTCTGTTTGGCAATTTTTGGCATCGTGATTTTGATCACTTTATACTCATACTGAAGTAAAAATACTTGTGTAGTTTACAAAGATTGAGTTACTAAACAAATTCCTGTAGATTTGTATGCAACAAACTCTGTATGAAGGATCTGCAGTTCCTTCAATTACCGAACAATTCAATTCAGAGCACATGCTTGGATTCTCCAGCAGAAAAAGTCAACTTTTCTTCTGAAATATCACAATGATTCTTCACTAGGAAGACTCACTTTTAAGTTCTGCATTAAACTAACTTTACCACAATTTAGAAGTTTTAACTTAATTTCATTGATAATAATAAATGTACAAAATTAATGTATGTTATTAAAAAGGAAAGAAGTAGCATTTCTCCATTAAGGAAGCGATTTAGGAAGAAATGGTAATGAAACTTTGTTAGGACTTCCCCTTATGATGTTGAAAATTTTTTCGAAGTTTCATCCAAATCAGACTGAAACTGTGAGAGGAGTTTTGTGGAAAGACGGGCATTGGCCTCTTACATATATATTGCTGTACTGTCTTACCGTAATCTTGCTCTGTCAAAAGCAATAAATCACAGCAGGAGCCCAATAGCTGTTTCACACTGAGCTAATGTAAACAGCAGGGTGATGTTACACATAAAATAAAGCTTGTGAAAATTTAGACATTCTAGTTACTTTTGTTGAAAATATATACTTTAAAATAAAAAGAATTTATGTATTTGAGCTCGTTTCCACTCAAGTAAAAATTAAAGACATTCTTTCTTAAGTTTCACAAATTTGGGTGTCCCAAAATAATTTATGTAGCTTTCAAATATTCATTTTAGAAAACAAAGTATATACCAGTTACTAGAATAGAATGTTCCAAAATTAATATATCTGGCTTTCTAAGTAAACTACAGATAGATTAAGAAAATTCTGTTAAGATGTTTGAAGCAGGAATACAATATTCACACAAAAAGAAAGTAAGACAGACTGATATTCTGTGGAGTTTCAAAATCAACTAGCTGTAATGATCATAATGTAGAGAAGAATATGCTCTTCCTATTGGTTACAACCATGCCCATCAGCCATGTAAAGTTGATTAGCAAACAATCTCAAAGTCAGAAAGAGAGGAGGGGGTTTCTCTAGTGGGTTTGACAAATCTATTGATATCTCAGCAAATCAAATTTTAGATTCTTGCTTGTTATTATGTACAGTTGATGTTTATTGGAAATTGTAGGAGCCTACTCCTGAAGTTAAAAAATTCTGATTTTGAGAACCCAGAGCTCAGATGCATCACAGAAAAATGAAGATTGAGAATTTTTTAAATTAAAAAGTTAAAACTTAGATAATATAAAAATTTGAATTATAAACTACATTTTTTTACCAAGTTTATTGAAATAGATTAAAAATGTAATTAAACAGTTTTATTATGAACGTAACACTATTAGATGTTGCAACATGTGCAAAAGAGCCAGGCCTGGATGCAAAGCATTAACAATCAACTTGCTACATATGTGCCAATTATTATTAAAAACCATATGTTGAAACTGGTTCAATAAAAATATTTATATAAATCTTAACAAATTTGTGATATTAAAAAGTTTTAAGTATGATATAAATTGTTATAAGTGGTAGTGAATTACTTCAAACATTGTCTTTTATAGAAAATATCTTTCAGTCTTTTCATACAAACAGATGTCATTCTTGGTCAGTGTTCTTCAGCACTTATCATAATGCATTTTTCCAAGTTTCAAGAATTTTTAACATGTATAGTTCACTATTTTTTTAAACAGACAAAATGTATTAACACAAAAGCTAATCTTTTAAAATAAAAATAATTATTTTTAGCTCATCTTTTAACTGCTCTTATGATGCACAAAGAAATTAAACTCACCTGATAATCAACTAACAGTTCTGGACCTTTAAAATATCTAGATGCCACTCGGACGTTGTACTCTTGACCTGCATGATAGAACTCTGCTAATCCCCAGTCTATGAGCCGAAGCTGAGAAAACAAAATTCACATTTATGTCCATTTTAGAACTTTATTACACATCATTATAAAAGAAATAAACATTCACAAAAGCAAAACCTACTGTTTGGACACTAAATATACACGTGTGTGGATTTAAGTACATCTCAATGCAATGTTTTCAGTTCCATTTTGGATCTTGTCTCGATGTTCTTCAAAATTTGTAATTTCCACTGGGTGTTATGTCAAAAATCTGAACAATAACACATTTTTCCAAAATATTTACTCAGAAATACAGGTCAATACGAGGAAAGAATATCAGCAGGTAACTAGATTAATTTCATAGTCACTGTTCAGCAGTTTTAATTGTAGAATTACTTAAGGGATTCATACCACATCAGCTTTTTAAAAAACAATTTCAGAATTATTCATACAACAAACTGCTTATGGGTTCATGACTTTGCTGTTTATAGAATCCACTATAACAAATGAGTCACAAAAAAAAAAATATACGAAACTTGCTAAACTGGTTTTAAACAACGTTTGATAAAGGAACTCAAGTGGACCTCCAAGAAACTGAATTTAAATGAACAAGCAACTACACAAATGGACAAGTTCTGCATACATTTCAATTTTGCCATAAAGTATGGCCCAACTAAGCTAAGAGGGCAGTAGCAAAGTACAGGAAGCTGAAGACAAACTAAAGTGGTCTAATGCCATGCTCAGCACGTGTATTCTTGAAACAGACAAATGGTTTGTGTGCTACATTTATAACACAACTTTTTAAGCCCAACATATTGGATGGGTACCTTTGCTCATAATATTCCGATTGATACCAAATAGAGAAAAAGAAGAGTATAACACTGAAAATATCTTGTATGTCACCACATTTATAAGAAGTTTGAATTATACTTGAAGATTTCATAAACATTTAGTTTATTTGAAATTGGTGAAATATCTAAATCTGCAATTTTTGTCTCGTTCTTCTAAAAGTACTATGCACATGGTACTTGTAATGATAACATAATAATAAATAGCATTTGAATGATGTCGATCAAGTAATCTCTATCATCCAAGCATACCAAATGACAAGGAAGCTCAAAGGTAACAATAAAAATAGCCTACCAAGACCACATTTCAGATATAGAAAATTACCAGTGTTTCACTTGACATTTACAGAAAAAGCTTGCTTATCTCTTTCTACTTTTAAAATAGAAAACACATCAGGAGAATATCAAATAAAAATAAAAGTGAACTTTGGCATTAAAAGCACAAAAACGTACTGAAAACTGAGATGTTGGCATCTCTATAATAACCAGTCAATGTTCAGTATAACCTATTAATCTTTACAGATTAGCAGTGTCCAGTATAACCTATTACCTCTTTCCTAACAGGGTCAGGCAATGCGACCAAACTTGTAATTACAAAGTAACAATCAGACTTTCCATACAATAACTCTTTAATATACTTTGTGTATTTTCACGAAGTTGGCAAGTTTTCAGTACACATTACAAGTCTTTTGTATAAAAAAAAAAATCAAATTTTTTAACTAACTACTTTTACTAAAATTTGTCCATGAATATATGGAATTAGTGTCCACTGCTCTGAGTACAAAGTGATTTTATATTAAAATTAAAACTTAGCATTTTCCTACATTTACCTCAACTCACAAGATAGCTTTTCTCAACTAGCACTGCCCTCTGTTGGCACAAATTTTCAATGCAAGCATCTAGCCTTCCAACTCCTGCATATCTCCACCAATAGGAGCATGACACCACTCCTATCATAACCATCACGCTCTTCACATATGCACTCATTAATCATTTCAAGATTGGTCAGTAGATCTACACCATATATCATCGGAAGTGAGAAGGCTGGGTGGCAAATGTGAGAAGGGGATTATCAATTGGAAATACATTTTCAGTGCAGGGAAATGCTAACTTACGATATAATCATCTTACCTCCACTCACAAAATAACTAGAATCGTACACTGAACTGGTAGAGGGCCAATAAAAAAAATATCTCCCTTTAGGAAGTGCCCAAAGAGAAACCAGGAGGTGTGGGGGAAAAAAAGAAAAGAAAAGAGAAAACATTGCATCTCAAGACTGCACCCCATCTGATCCTGGTATACTCTTTGCTCTTTTATGACAGTGTCACAAACATGAAAGGTAGAGAAATGAAGGAATCCCAGAATATGTATGACTGATAAATGGGACTCCTGGGTGTCAAGTGGTTAAGGCTTGACAGACCGTAGTGGTAGTCTGACCTCATCCAACAACAGGCAGTAACTGAAATGGTACACCAGATCTATAGTAGATAGAGGATCACCTACCTCTTCACCTCAAAACGGGAGTTGGTAGGGAAGACGAGCTTCCATACCAAAATCTGTCTCCATTTGCGGGTAATTACAACACAAAAAACACCAGATCTTGCCAAAAACCAACATCTGGCAGAAAGTAGGAAAGTGGAAAGTCCTGGCAGTGAGACATCTCTGGTTCAAAACCTGACGGCAATGGGTATGGTACTTCCAGTCCACAGTAGGAGGATGACATTCAGTCATAACAAGCAGGAAAACGTGCTGTGTCCAGCTACAACCAACACCAGATTTGCCAGGAACCGACATTCAGCAGATGGTAGGAAGGTGGAAAGCCCTGGCGGGATGACATCTCTGGTCCAAAACCTGATGGTAATGGGTATGGTACTTCCATTCCATGTTAGGAAGAGGATACCCGGCCATACACCAGTGGGAAAACGTGCTGTGTCCAGCTACAACCAACACCAGATCTGCCAGGAAACAGACATCCAGCAGATGGTAGGAAGATCTCCAGTCCAAAATCTGGCAGCAGTTGTCATTTGTCATCTAGTCCATGGTAGAAGGGATACCGGCCAGCTCACATGAGAACTAGCTGAACCATCTCCAACCAACACCAGACCCACTGGGAATGTATATCTGGATGATGGTAGGTTGGAGGAATGTCTCAGCCTGAGGAGCAAACTGTAATAATATATATATATTTGTGACATGGCGGAGTGCTTCAACCAAAACCTGGCAGCATCTGGAATTGTACATCACATCAATGGTAGGAAGAGTTTAAACACCAAAGAGCATCAGTGATGGGCAGCAATCTCTGTCTGTTTTGCTCATGTTAGTTTATGTTAATTTACGGTCTTGGCCAAACATTTTTATGAAATAAAAAACACTAGAGAGACATACCATCAGTCCTATGGAACACCCCATCTCTACAGTGTGCATAACCCAAACTTGTTACATAATTGGTTATTCATAGATAACAATAAAACCGAGACACACAACCAACACCTGGCGGCACCTGGAATTGTACATCATGTCTGTGGTAGGAAGGGCTACAACGTAATTGACATTGAGCTTAGCTGCAGGATGGACAGTGCAGATTTTCAACAAAAAAATATACCTGGTCAGGCACCACTTTCCACAAAGTGGGATCCACAATACACTAGCAAAAGGCCCTTGAAAAAGCAAGAAAAGTTAGAAAAAAAATAAAAGAGCAACCTTTCACGATACTAAAACGTGAAAATCTAAATAAATAGTGAAGAAAAACTAAGTCAATAATATAATGGAAAACACCAACAAATCTGTGAGCAAAAACCAGCATGTCTGTACAGTACTACCGTCAATGGAGAAGTGATTAACATGTGCAAATGTCAAGAGGGCACCGTTTATGATAGGAGTGGTGTCATAATCCTATTGGTGAAGAGCTGCTACATGATCATTTGCATGTGGATAGGCAGAAGAGGGAAGTGGAATGCCAGTGGCGTGCATTGAAAATTTGTGCTAATAGATGGCAGTGCTAGTTGAGAAAAGCTATTTTGTAAGAGGTGGTAAAATATTGTATCAGAAATACTGTTCATCTGAGAATTTTCAAATTTCATCTGTTTAACCTGTAAAATCTTTTAAATAAATATCAGATGTTTTTCTAGAATGACTGCAATTTGTAACATGATACTACAATTGTTTATCCTAAATAGCTTAAAGCTCATAACAGTCTACATGTGTTTATACTTTCAGGGTTGAAAAATTTTCATAAGCATGAAA
>NW_013670724.1:15345-21030 GCF_000517525.1 Limulus polyphemus | reverse complement strand
GTCTTCACCTGAATTCAGAGGAAATGAGACTGCTGGAAAACAAAGTACCGTATGGTGTAAGAGAAAAGTTACAAAGCAAATAACCTTCTCACTAAAATGCTTTTCAAGAAAAGTCCATTTATGTTAAATTATGTTCTTAGAGAAGTGGTAAGTAAATTACAGAAGATGATAGACCTAGAGAACAAGTTTCACAATTTTCATATTAGGGGAGATTGATGATTTAAAAAAATATTTTTTTATAAAATTAAGAATTTAAAACTTATATAACATTAAAATTTGATTTATTAACTACATGTATATATCATGTTTATTCTTATACAATGATAATAAAGTAGTTTAATTACATTTTAAAGGTAACTCTGTAAAAATTCATGACATGTACACTTTGACAAACCTGTAGTGAGAGAGTGAATAGTTTAACTTTCTCAAATATGAAAGAAATCACACAAAACTTACCCTTCTATTTTCATGATCTATCATAACATTATGAGGCTTTACATCTCTATGCATGATACCCATGTTATGACTGTAATCCAGAGCCTAAGACAAAGAAATTGTACAACCTCATTACACATCAAATGTAGGTAAAAAACAAGCTAAATCCTCATTAAACAATGGACTAAAGTTGTCAACTTAAATATGTAAAATTAAATTCATCATACACTTCATTTAAGAAGGAATAACTAATCTTGTTTGATTAAAATTAACCTTATTTTCATTTTCAAACATTAAAAAAAAAATCAACAGTCATTTCTATTCACTCCAAATATAATCTAAATTCCTAATTCACTTGATACTAAATACTCCGAAAATGTGTTAAGACTTCAAAACATAGTATTACATTCAGCCAATGCAATACGGCTTTGCTAAATCTTAAGATGATTAAAAATTTGTGGAAATCTCCTCAAAACTGTCTCTATCTTTTCCACTTTAAGACAGATCATGTCAGTGTTCTGATCTTGAATTTCATTTTTATTTTTTATTCAGCATGGCAGTCTTTTCAAAAATTTTAAAAAGATCATGAAAGATGTTCTTAAATAATTCTCAAAGGTCAAACTAAAGGCTTATGTTTAAAGCATTATTGGTTTCATTCATTGAAAGAAACATTCTCTCTTACTTTCTTTTTCACATGTAGATGTATTTCTAAGACCTTACGAGTGAAAATAATAATGAATGTATACCAATAAGTCATCCACACAACATCTGTCAACAAGGCCTTTCACCCAATACTAAACTCATCAGGCAGGCTGATATACAACAGATACAGTAGTAGCTGAGATACTACTTATATTATCAAATTGCAAGAACATCAACTGTTATGACATGAACAAGATCAAGTTGGTGAAGTGAATGTATCACCTATAAAGTTAAATGTTACAGAAATAAAAATGTAGTATTTATATTATCAGACAGGCTTTGAAATCTAATCTAATCTTAAAACCAACTTGATCTTGACAGCTTAGCTAAAAACAAGTTTCTAGATGCATGCAGCTTTTATGTTCCCATTATTTCACTTTTTTTTATACATATGTAGTATTATTCTTATCATTATTAACACAAGTTTCTATAATAATAACAAATATATGTGAAAAAAAGTTCAGAAAATTTCCTACTTGTTGCTTTTTAGAATACTTCAATAACTTTTCATACATTTTGTAATACTTTTTTTTTTTTTTTTATAAGACCTTGAACTGGATTAAAATTATTTAAAACAAAAAATTTTTTAAAAATTATTTCTTTTCACAATTATAAGTATATATAAGTAAAAAAATAAATTATGGTACAAAGCAAAATACATTCTTCAGATTTTCACTCTTACCTTGAGCAGCTCGAAAAGGTAAAACCTGATATCAAAATCTGTTAAAGTCTGATACAATTGCTGTAAGAAAAAAAAATTCAAACTTTAAATCAACTGATCAATTCCTTCCTCTTTAGGTAACATGAAATCACACATTTAATGCTATCACAAAATAAAACATTGTATCACACATTAAGCATCACCACAAAATGAAAATAATACATCACACAAAAGCATAACTGCAAGAGGAAATCATTAAATCACACAATATGCACCATCCCAAAGTGAAACATCAGAAAAAACAATTAATCTAAACTTTAAGGACATTTTTGTTGTCTCTGGAAATACTATGTTATTAAACATTTCACTAAGATAGCACTGACCCTTAAAACTGAACAAATTTACATGCTGAAGAAACACTGTTAAACACTTCTTATAAACTTCAAGTTGAACACAAAACAAAAGTATGATGTTGTAATCTCTGAAAGTATATATTCAGTCATATATATTATATGGATAATTAATGTAGCAGGGATAAAGAAATACATAACATAAACAGTTTTAACACCATAACTTCACTTAGGAATGATAAAAACATCTGAAAATTGATACAAATGCTCTTTGTTAACATCCTCATTGCATGAATTAAAAACTTTGCAAATTTTCTGTAATGTTAACAAGCTATGGGCAATTAATTTTAGTGGTAATTAGACTTATAACAACTAGTAAAGATTTTTGAATTAAAAAAATTTAAGATATTAAAGAGTGTAATATCAACAAGTGTGCTAAATTTCATGCTGATATTGACTTTAAAGTTATCATGCTAATAAATTGGTGACTCCAGTGAAAACTGTGTTTTGAGAAAATAGCTGTTAAGACAAAAATGAGTTATTTATTTAGAAAAAGAGGTTAAACTTTTGATTTAAACTAAATTTGAAAAATGTGATTTTTGAAATACTGGGGGGACTCTTTAAGGGTGAGTACTACCTTAACTGTGAAGAGCATTATTAGTTATCATACAGTATGAGAATTGTTGGTCTTAAAATTCCCAAAATACATCATTTCTGAAACATATATAAACACAAGCTACAATATTAAAAAGGGCTATTGTATGATATACTTAATGTCTCCATTAAAAAGTACTCAGTTACACATAATAGCTTAATTGTAAAGCAGAATAACAAATATAAATAATGGATGAAAATAAAACAAGTTAGAATCATTGACATATAAAAAGGAATTTTCTAATTAATAATACTTTACAAAATCCAGTTTTTTTTCTTTTATACTTATATTTATTTTCATTATATGTAAGGACTTGTATAAAACAATGATAAAAGGAGTATCGTGTTACTAGAACAAAACAACAATTATAATTTTACTGAAAAAATAACTACTGGATACAGTTACATGATTTAGGTACACAATAAAAAAAAACAGCAACACCAAGACAGATGGAAGTATCTTTTATGTTTTTGAAATACAGCATTTTACAATAACATTTGTAAAAATTCACAACCTAAAATATTATACAAAACTAAACCAAGTTATACAATGTTTTCAAACACAATCTAGATATTATATAGAAATTTCATGCAATTAGTTAAGCATTTTAGGTGCGAAAACAAAACAATGTCATCCTGCTGGTCCAGAAAAGTACAAGGCATAGAACACGTATAGTGGAATTACATTTAGAACTTTAGACCCTTTGATCCATACCCTGGCATGCTAACCACTAGGCCACACCCACCCCAAATTCTTTAGAAATTGACATTTTAAGTAGTAAGTGACACAACACAAGACAGATTGCTTTGGAATTCTTAACTGGATATCTCCAAAGATGTTGATTTTTGAATTAGCAAGTGGCAAAATACAAAACAATGGCTGGTTGATAATTTTACATAAAAGTTCCGAAGTTAGACCTCCACCCAGAGTTTAAGTATAGCCAACCCTATATTTGGACTAGTGACCAAAGAAAGTCAAAGTGTAGCCAGCTAGTATCACCCACTGCTACTAAGGTTTTGTCTGGCTCTTTGAGATAAATAACAGGGTTGACTTCATTTTTATAATATACCTAAAGCTAATTTCTAAACTCATTCCAAGGTAAAGTCTACCATACAACTCCATAGTTTAAAAATACCACCAAGAGTATTTTAAAGCAAAAAGCAGCTGCCAAATTAATTATTGAAACAAAATAAGTAAGCATTAAACCAGTAAAATTAATTTATTACCTTTGTGTAGCATACATAAACCACAATATATTTAGATTATCTGAAGGCATGCAATCAAGAGGATTCTAATGTAATAACCACAAAATAAAAAATTTTCAATCCATATAAGGATGAAAGAGAAGCTTATGACAAACAAAATCATAGCTTTCAGACACTATATTTATGCTTTTGTTAGTTTTTGAAGCTTAGAAATTATAAAAAGCTTAATATCCATATCCATAAAAAATACAAAACTTATTTTTAACAAAAGAGTTTAAACTCATTTTATAATCAGGTTCTACAAATCATAAGTCACTGATCTAATTTATAAATTCTTGAAAGCTACAATTCTACAGTTAATTATCCACTACACTGAAAGTATTCACTGGTTTTCTTATTAACATGGTTTAGTTTTAAGTTCTAAAAGTACTAACCTTAAAGTCTGTGTTGTTGACATGTTCAAATATTAGTGCAGGTGTTCTTAACTGTAAGAAAATATTGAAGAAGTCAGAAATCAAATTTGCTTGATTTTTTTTAAGAAAGTAAATCAGAATAACATTAGTTTTGATGAAATGTAAAATTATATTTAAACTTTACCATTAGAAAGTAATAAATAAACTTTATTTACATGACTGAAGAATACAAAGTGAAAGAAAAACATTTTTAGTTAATAAATAACTAGCACAGCAGTTCTTAACCTTTTTTAGCTGTGACCCAAAAATTTGGGTCATGGGTTAAGCTTGGTGAGTTAAGCCAAGCCTTCAAATTGTGCAATTGTAATATAATATATGATTACAAGGAAAGTTGGAACAGTCACTGGAGGCCCTTAGCAACCTACTTAAAATGGCTTGGCGACCCAATTTTGGGTTACAACCCAAGGTTAAAAACCACTTAACTAGCATAAACAAACTTTTGAAATTACTCCACTAAAATTTTTTTTTTTGCTTATATAGTTTAATATTTATGATACACAGTATTCAAAGAAGAAAGGAGCCAACAGAACTACACTTACTACAGGGTCTTTAACAACAGCTTGTAAATTGATTATATTGGGTCCTCCTCTCAGGTTTTCTAGAATTTTAATTTCACGCTTTATTTTCTTTTTCTTAACAGGCTGAAAAAATATGTTTTTTTTTAAATAATGTTTATTTTAAGTACAATAATTTGAAAATTAAACAATTGTGAATACAATAGCAACACCAAATATTAACCATTTTGAGAAAAATGAGCCCTGAACTAGATGCCAGAGAACAATTAAGAAATGTTTCTGCAAGTCACAACTTAGATCTGGTTTAGAAGTTAAAGCACAGGATGTTGTGTCATTGTAAGTCATATTTTAGATCTGGTTTAGAAGCTAAAGCATAGAATATGGTATCAGACATCTTAGCTCTTACATAGAAATTACATCACATGAAGTAGTGTCACTAAGTCACATATTTGCTCTGATGCAAAAGCTAAAGTCCAGGATGTAGTGTCATCACTACAAGTCATATCTTAGTTTGAAGTAGAACATTAAACAAAATTTAATGTAACTGCAAATCATCTTTAGCCTGGGAGAATTGGCTAAAGAACAAGATTTACTATCTTTGCACATCATTTCTTAGCCTTGGTGTAGAAACTAAAGTACAACGTTTAGCGTTATTACAAATCACACCTTGGATTTGAAGATCACACCTT
>NW_013670724.1:13181-14963 GCF_000517525.1 Limulus polyphemus | reverse complement strand
AGTGTCATTACAAATCACACCTTAGATTTGAAGAAGCTAAAGTACAAGTTTTAGTGTCATTACAAATCACACCTTAGATTTGAAGAAGCTAAAGTACAAGTTTTAGTGTCATTACAAATCACACCTTAGATTTGAAGGAGCTATAGTACAAGTTTTAGTATCATTACAAGTCACATCTTAATAGTGGAACAGAAGCAAAAGCACAAAATTTAAATTCTCACCTACAATTGCCCTCTTGTTAAGTTAAATCATTAGGACTTCATAAGTTACCTTAGCACTGAAATAGAAGCAAAGGTACAAAATATGATTTTTCTCCAACATTAACATCCTGTTTATAAAATGTCACTGTCTATGCCAGATTTTCAGAAATGAGGTATTTTCATAATTTAATGTTTATTTCAAATTGGAAATATAATTTTCCTGTAATTATGACCTAATATAGTGTATATTTGAAAACTTGAAGGCTTATTCTCATAGCATTCAACTTGTATTTTTACATTATTTTTGCACATGTATTCTATAAATAAATATGCCTTCTCGGATATATATGTCATGTTTTAGTTCTGATTTGCAAGTAAAAAGAGTACAGTGAGAACAGCCTACTGTCCCATTCTATAGCAATAGTTAATAGCCAGTCTCATTTGCAATTTTAGTATTTATAAGACCAGCATGTCTCAAGAATAATTTTATTTAATGGATGATGAATAAAAACTATTTTATTAGCATTAATATGAAAATAAATTGAATACAATTATTAACATTAAAATTGCTAGTTGTAATAGTTAACTTATTTCAGGACTTCCATTACTTTGTACCTGAAAAAAACACTAACAGGTTAACATTAATTAAATTTATTTACAAAATACTACAAATTTAATATTAATCATCAATGAAACAATAAATTTTTTATGTTATCCAGAATTGTATCACGGATAACTAAAGAGCATTTCATGACAAAAATATACTTATTGAATATTTAGTATTAATCATCAATTCCAAAAGTCAATTTTTTTCTGTTAGCCAAAGTATGTTATGTAGCAGTAAGTAAGTTTATGAGAGATTAGTTTATTCATAAAAAGTCCTAGTATTGTTTTTTTAAATAAGACTTATAAAATATGCATGGTTTTAGCTTCTTGACCATCCCTATCTTAGTGCTGACCCCAAATTTTTTTTTTTCCTGTTAAAGAACTAAAAATTATGTTCACTTTATTCTGGAAACATCTGGCTTAAAGAACAAAGAAAGATCCCTACCTACTTATTCTATCTTTTTTTGTTAGGAAACTGGAACCATACATATTTTAGGCTTTGTATAATTTGTTTTAAATCTGAAATGCAATCTGAAACATTTCAAGGAACAATGTAGTTCTAATTTTATAAAACAGTCATGAGTAATAGTTTGTTCTATAATTTGTGTAATAAGATAAACAAAATATACTACTATTTATATTAAGTCTAATTTATCCAACATCAGGTTTCCTAAACAATATATAAACAAAAAATTGCTAAATGCTCAGCTTCAAGAGAAAAGCAGTTATATAACTATACACTCCTTTGTACTGTCATATATTCACCCTACACTGAATTATCTACTTATTAATTTGTCTTTTTTTTATTACTTTAGAATTTCAAAAACATTTCATCACAGAAGATATGTGAAATTTAAGTCCTTGTTTTTCAAAATAGTTTGTGTCTCTTCCCTGTACCAGTTCTTTCTTCATGGTATAAAAATGGTAAAACATCTTACAAGCACATAAAATACTGCTCAACACAATGAAGAAACCC
>NW_013670724.1:0-12181 GCF_000517525.1 Limulus polyphemus | reverse complement strand
ATTGTCCTTGGCAATATCTGTTTTGCGACACTCCACCTATGTCAATGCACCCTCTATCCTGGTACTGTATGTAAACAACTCATTCATATAATATTATCATTTTTTGAGACTGACTCAATCTTTCTTCTCGTCTTGATTCCGGTCGCTCGGAATACATCACTTTATAGCTAGAGGGGGAACCACTCATATGTATATATATTGCAGTCCAAATGCCCTAGCCACCAACATGGGATTTAGGGACCATGACCTTATAATTCCAACCCCAAGTAGTGGAACCTCAGTTACCTGGTTGGAGCCTGTCCAATTGTGATGATGGATCATATCAAATTCTACTCGCAGTGCATGAATTAGGTTCCAGTGAAGAGCATATTTGTTCTGGATGTAGTGCGATTCCCCCACTATGGTGCTGATCTCTTATTGGCACACCCATGATCTATGCACACTCATTCTGTATGGATAATGCCCTCATCGACCCCTCCACTTTATCAATGTGGGATTCTAGCTGTAAATGTATTTCCAATAATATTTACCTCCGCAGACACTCTCCTGCCCTTCCTCCCCACTAAGAGCTGGTGTTAGAGTTTGCTAAGCAACACTAAAGTAGACAAACCCTCTCCTCAACCTGAAGAAGTCCGAAAGGCAATACCCCAGACTCAGAATGACAGGATCTTGTATGCCATACTCAACCTGAAGAAACAAAACTCATCCAGTTTGGAATTATGAATAATCATCTTCACTCCCCATCCATGTGGTCAAGGTAAAATCCACTTGTCCCAAGAATTATGGGAAGGACATGGAACAAACTGTGCTCAACAAAGTACATAGAATAGGGCCATTCTGCATTCGGAATTATGAGGAGACAATGGACCCTCTTCCATGAACAATGTACTGAACCAATATTGATCAAAAAGAAGGGCCTGTTGCAACCTAGACAAAGTATACTGTGTTAATGTTTGCTAATGCAGATATGATTTGATAAAAGCACACCTGCCTGGGCAACACTTGCCACAGAGCAGGATCCTGTGAAAAAGAGATAAGGGAACCTGGAAAGTAAAGAAGAGACAAAATTAGTAATGAACATACTCACCCCTCTTTATAATCTAGCACATGTGGCTAAGATAGCTATGAGGAGTAGTCGAAAACTCTCAGAGGAAGGTACTGCCAGATCATGCAAATACTGCGAGATAAAAGTATTGAGGAAGGTCCACACACCATACCACACAATGTCCTCCAGTGGGCAATTCAACTGGGCCGCTAAGGAAATAAAAATGTGATGAATCTGATGAGACGTGACTCGCAGAAGTCTCCTCGCCTCCAAAGAGAGCCCAGAATAAGCGATATGGATCAATTTTTGTACCTACCTACCAGGGATAAATCCCAGGAAACTGAAGGATCCCAATGAATAAAAAGTCATTGCCTAACGTCATTACCTCTAAAGGTGTTAGTGTGGCCAACATAACACTTCAAGACCCTCACTGGACATAACAAACTATCGGGATCCAATCGGTCGTAGAGGTGAGAAATAGTAGTCAGATGAATCAATGAAAAGGATTTATCCCCCTCCCTGGCTGCCAATGTCTCAAGTAAGAAGGACCTGTTTGGGTATAGGAGAATGTAGGTAGAATGATAAAACATCCTGTGCACATGCAGCGCAAACAACTCCAACTGGCGACATCCTCAGGCCAGCAGCAACAAAAAATAAACATTAAGGGAAAGGTGATACATGAGGCTAAGGGCTCAAATGGTTGTTGAAAAGGAAAATGTAATACCACCTTAACCCTATCGCCCCAGATACCCTTTGCTGTGCATGACACAAGGTTTTAGTGTCTTACATTCAGAATTTTATTAAACTATTTTTTGTTCATGTTATATCAATTAGAATAGCATAAAATATTAGCTAATAATCCATATTTTAATTGTATACAAGTCTTAAGTTCTTAATTCTACAAGGCAATATTACAAAACATCCTGAATTTCCACTAGTGTGACTCACATGACATATTTTGTCTTAGCATGTAATCATCCCTATTTTATCCACCACTCCTCGAAAAAGTATGAAATTAAACTTAAAATACTCTATAAAATCATTATTGCTTGAACAAACCATAATTTTTATAGCCTTCAATTTTGTTTGGCTACAGAGCTATCAGATAGAAAATCAGACCCCTCAGAACCTTCCGGCCACATCCCCTCTTTCAGAATTTGTTGACAGTTCTCTCTTAAATGTTATTATATATTACCTATAACCAATAGAAAGTCAAGATTTTTATCTATCAAATGACATATTGTGTAACATTGTATTCTGAACAGAATATCATCAATTTCACTCACAGTACAAGATTTGTTCAGGTGGGAAAGTTAACGACTAGCTTGGAAGAATTTGTAACGACTCTTGCCATATAGTTAGAAAGCTAGGAAATTTTGAGAGGCAAGTTAATTTGTCTACTTTTTGCATGTTATTAGTCTATATTCTTTGGTGCATTATTCAATTAAATAAAAACTATTACGTACATTACTATCTATAGTATAAAAAAATTGGGTTAACTCTCTTCGAAAACCAACAGCAAGAAAAAATAAGATTGGGTAAGTACTTTATTCCTGTTTCTCATATTTAATCTTTATTTATTATGATAAAAGGAACTAAAATGTAAAAATACATTTAAGTTATTTAAGACTAGATTAGGTAAAATAAGTAATAATAATAATATAATTAAAATGGTTCAAGGGTCACGCACATGAGTAGCTCATAGATAATGTAATTCGATAGCATAACATGAGTTGCACGTTTCTTGAGTAATTTACAACATATAATGGCATGGATAGTAGTTAAAACATAGTTCAAAGAGCTATAAAACAATAAAATTTAATTATAAATAGATGTATACTGTTACGAACTTAGAGCTACTTGGGATAAACGAACGTAGTTTCATGTCACAATATGAAGTCATTCTAGAGAGAAAAAGGTAATTTAGGTTTATTTTGATTTTTTTTTAGGTGGTTATGAGGCCGGTTGAATTGACCAAGAAAATAACAGATAAACTATAAAGTTTTACTGAAAAAACGTTTAAAATGCATTTATAAAGTTTTAGGGATTACATAAAGGAGATTTTTGAGATGAGGAAAACATGAAAATTACTTTGCATATGGACTATTCAAAACAAATACTCAATATATTAATGAACACATTTTTATTCATTTTATTAAAAATACTTCACTAAAAAGTATAATTTCCCTTGTATGTGAAAGACTTATAATATGAACTGAAAGACTGCAAAATTTTGTGAAGATATACATACTATATTGAAAGTTAGAAGTATTAAATTTATAAAGACTTTAATCAAGTACAAAAAAAGGTCACACGGTCAGTCAAATTGACCAAGACTGTGTTGAGAGAGTTAATATCCCAGTTAGGTAACTAAAATGGTCTTTTTTCCGAGTATCTAAAGGTAGTCGATAAGGCGATTGTGGAAAATGCTAAACCCTTGTCAAAGAGCCAGTCAAAAAACATTTGACATTTCTGGACAAAGTGGGTTCAACCTCCTCGCAATACATTATTGTCTATATATATGTGCCATTTCAATTGATAAATGTCCATCATTAGACTATACAGAGACTGAGACAGATACATGGCAACCTTAAAAGTTAAATCCTGATGCTTTGCAAAGGGTCACATAACCTCCATACATGAAACTTGAGCTTCTGGATGGATAAGAAGAGGGGGGCATTCCTGAAAGTACTGCAGAAGTGGAAACCAGGGTTGAGCCAGCCAATCTGGTGCTACCAACAGAACACGACAAGGGGTTGAACAAATCACAGCTAGGACTCTGGGTAACAGACAAATCTGTAGGAAAACATAAAGGTGCAATCTCCTCCAGTCCTGATTGAATGTATCTATTGCCAATTCCCAAGGATGAGGTACTGGAGGCCAAAATACCAGTAATTGAGTGTTCCAATGAGTGGCAAAGGCATCAATCATCAGTGTCCCAGACCAAATCCAACAGAAAACCTTGTGATGCAGCATCCATTCTGTTAGGTGAATCTGGTTGAGTCAAAACAATTGATCTTCTACCAAATTCATCACCCTTGGAATATAGCAAGCTAGCAGGATGATATGATGGGAGTGGGCCCAATAAAGAAAATCCAATGTTTGAAAACAAAGAGGTTTGGACCAAGTGCCTCCTTGATGGGAAATGTAAGACATCACCTTGGAACTGTCAGAGTAAAGTATGACAATTTTTCCCCTCAATAAGTCCAGACCTTGAGACATTATCCTTTGAATAGCAAGAAGTTCTAAACACTGATGTGTAGGGAAGTATCATTGTCCGTCCATAGGCCCTGGAATTCTGACCATTGGTATATGTACCCAATCCCTGAAGCAAGGCATCTGTGAAGAGATGGATTTCTGGACAAGGTGGTGGCAGAAGAACAACTATCATAGTATTGTTCCAATCTAACCACCACTTGAGATTGAAGATGTTGATCCTAAATAAGGAGACTGGGGAGTCTAGTGGATCGCTGTTCATGATCCATTGGCCACATAGAGACCACTGAAGAGATCTCATGTGCATTCTCATCCCAAAGGAATGAGAGATTCGAGTGATGCCCACATCCCCAAAAAAGAAAGAACCATCCAAGCAGTGGAAGAAGAAAACATGAGTAAGAGTTGGACTGCCTGTTCTATAGCATGGAACCATATGGGAGTCAGCAGAGCCCAACTGAGATATGCATTGAAAAAGACATCCAGATGAACAATATATTGAGTTAGAGTGAGAATTGATTTCTTGGCTCTAATAACAAAACCTGCCTTGGTTGCTTCTGAAAGTAGAATCTGGGTGTGACGTTCCAACAACTGATGAGATGGTACCAACAGTAACCAGTTGTCCATGTAATAGTGTGCACAGGCCTAGGGAATGGAGGTGAAGAGAAGAAGCTTGTACAATTTGGCAGAACACATATGGTACTGATGCTAGAACTAAATATTCACCCTCAGACCTTTCTGCCAGCAAGGAAGGTGCAGACTCAAAAGCAACTGGGAAAAGACCCAAAACATCACACACTTGATTGACCAACCGAAGAAAAGGAGCCGGAGGAGGCAGATCCAAATTGGCTTTATGAGAAGCCAAAAGAGTAAAGGAAGGTGCTGGAAAAAGCAAATCTAAATTCTCTCCAGAATGTCCAGGATTGCCTACAAGTGCAGCCTCAAAAGCCCTGAAGAAACACCACTAGGCTGAATATATGTCTCCATCTTACTACGAATAAGGTCATGGACAGCCTCAACTGATAATGCCCCCCCCTCCTCCTGATGCGCGAAGCAAAATATCAGAGGTAGGATAGGAGAGACTTAATTTGCCTCTGAACCGGAAACAGTAATCCAGGAATTCATGCTGTATATTGGCTTGCAAACCGAAAACTTTTTACAAAAATCATCTAGTTAATACAAAGAACATAGTACAGAGAAACCCATTAGTGGATGTTTTGTCAAGAAAAAGTGATAATATTATCTGAATGAGGTACTTGTATACAGTACCAGGATAGAGGTGTCACAGGTGGAGAGTATCACAAGACAGATATCACCACGACCAATTAAGTGGGGAATAAAAGGATGGGCGAAGGAAGGAAACCCTAGCAGTCAAGTAATAGCTGTAGTGTAAGATATTCTGTGAATGAGGTGCTTATATACAGTATTAGGATAGAGGGTGCATTGATGTAGGTGCAGAGTATCACAAGACAGATATCACCACGACCAATTTAGTGGGGAATAAAAGGATGGGCAAAGGAAGGAAACCCTAGCAGTCAAGTAATAGCTGTAGTGTATGATATTATCTAAATGAGGTGCTTATATACAGAATTAGGATAGAGGGTGCATTGATGTAGGTGTAGAGTATCATAAGACAGATATCGCCAAGAGCAATTAAGTGGGGAATAAAAGACTGGAGTAATAGAGAAAAAAAATCTGATCAATGCTTAGATGGGCAAAGGAAGGAATTCCTAACAGTCAAGTAGTAGCTGTAGTGTGAGAGAAGTTAAGTATGTTTTGGTAAGTATATTTCAAAGAATATTCTTTACATTTCACTTCAGAGACGTACAAGTGAAATTAATTAACTGAGTTAGGAATGATTTTCATGCTTTTTAATTAAGTGTGGTCAGCCAAATGCAATGTTTTGATGTTGTTACACACAGAATACCAACCACAAATTTGAATTACTGAGAAGAAAATCTATCACATGGAATTTAATATTTTTGTGGCTCAATTTCCCCCTTCACCATCAACTTTAAGTTTGATCAATTTTCGAAGCTTTTCTTGGTTATTCGAAACTTCCCATACAAATGTCATTCTAACTCACAAACACACATACTAATCCAGATAAAGTCTTTTATAATTCACAGTGTTTATATAAATTTTAAATACCAAAGTATCAATGACTATATACCAGTACTCTAGATAATTTTTGGCATGATCATTATGGTACAGATCACATTTTGCCTCTATTAATATCTGCCAAAGGTGGTCACTAATTCAGTATCTTGGACAAACATCTGTGTGCTGGTTTATGATATTTTTGAATCGTTTATAAGAGTTTGAATGTGTCAGTATTGTTTTATTGTGTATTTGGTCTCCAAAAAGTACTACAAAAATACATACATTCAATTTACATGTTTGTTTATTTTTAATTTTCTTAATTATCTGTTTGTTTGGTTGTGAAAGCTTTCTCTTCTTCTGGTATTAACACTGTCCCATGTTTTAATTGCAGGATTGGGATCATACAATGAAATTTCTGAGCCTAACATTAAAACTTTCATTAAACTGTATCTTTTCAGGTTTCATAGAGCATGTGAATTTTGTCTTGAGCCTGTTTTATACAGAAAAAGCTCTTTCACAATCAACACTTGTTACACAAAAGCATAAAGCTATATAACACAATTTTGACATTTGGAAATTGAACACAATGCAGTTTAATAACCCTTTTACATAAAGCAAAATAAAAACAAAACAGAAAACACATTTAATAAAGGAACAAAGGTTTAAACTGTGAATATAAGTAGTTCGTAGCTTCATGATCAATACAGAAAAAAGAAAAACTAAGTCAATTTATCAATTCTAAAATTTACCATCGATGCATTGTTATCTGGACAAATATAACTGCAATATGTTGATAGTTTGATTATTGTTACACTCCTAGTTGTGGTTTGCTTTCTTTTTAAGCACAATGCAAGTGTCCATATGTAAAAATAGCCACTTTCATAGTGTGCAATAGTAGGCACGCCCATTCATACTATAGCACATTGGTGACAGTACATCCTTAACTCATACGTGAAAAATAAAAAATGGCATGTATCTCATATTATTATGAGTATTTTACACAGACATCCCAGATATTTTGAACACTGTATACTATTTCTAACTTAACTGTTTCAAGAATTAAATTGAGAAAACAAAATATCTGAGTCATCATTTTACCTTTAGAATTTTTACCACACATTTTTCATTACTGGTTATGTTGACAGCTTCAAAAACTTCACTATACTTCCCCCTACCCAACTTTCTCACAAGCTGGTAGTCATCTTGGTTTCTGAAAAAAAAATGTTACTCTGTCAGTCAACATCCACTTACAGAATCAAACACATCAGGATGCTCCATTTCCTATGGAATCCTGGTATATATTGTGTATTATGTGCTGAGCATCTTCTGTTATTCATTCATATTGCTAATTCATTTTATCTACCTTCTTTAGATTAACAGTAACTAAAAAACTGCAGCCCACAAAAACAAAGTGAGCTAAGCATTTTAAAAATCTTCCCAGATTTTAAGCTCATCAAATTATAGACCAGCATTTAAGACGTATTAACATTTGAAAACTTCCTTCCCTTCCCATTGGTAATGGCATGTACTTTTAGAATGTAATGTTAGTGTTGCATAAGGCAAAATTGTTTGTGAAACACTGAAAGATAATGTTTTGTTTTCATTTTAAAGTAAAACAAGAATCCTATTAAGAAAAACCCACCAAATTTGGTAAGTTGGATCATTACCTGAATTTTTAGAATGATTCCTGTTTCTAAAGGTGGGTCAAAATGACGATTCTTCTGTGTCAGCATAACAACACAAAAATACTAAGTTATTCTAGACTACAATGCAACAATATCTGACAGATATAGTTTATGCTTTTTGGTGGTTTAGCAATACTATATATTTCATGCCCATAAATGGTATAGAATAAGCCTATTTTATAAAATAGTAATCAGTTAGTGTTTGTATAGTTTATTGTTTATGATGATGATGACAAAACTGGCTTTGGCAAAACACACAAAATGTGAATATAAAACTAAAGTTGATAGTTGGAGAGAGAACTGTTTAACATATGGGAACATACTTAAAGGATCATGGTTCTTAGCACTTCTATCATGCCTGGCCATCACACTTCTCAGCTTCACCCTTGCTGAATTAGCTAAAAAGGTTTGTGTTGGTGCAGGTCCATTCTTTTTTAACTACAATCCAGTAAACATGAAATATGAAGTATCTGTGGGCAAGTCAAAAACAATAACTATGACGAGAAAATGTTGACCTGCCGTTAAAGTCTGAATTTCATTTATAAGTAATAAAATAGCATTCCAACAAACTTCCTGAAAGTAACTTTCAAGAGTCATTTTCAGCAAAATTCAAGCACTGACTGTTTTTTTACAGCATCAGGTATTGATAAACATAAGTGCACAGATCTCAAAAACAAAAGAAATTATTAAAATTTCCTATTTGAATGGCCAACATCTTCAAAAATATAAAATTCAACAAACAGAATCTCTGGTCACAAGAAGTTGAGATGTTGAACAATGCTAGCCTATTTTACACAACTTACGTTGTGCCCTTTGTCTGCCAAAATTCAAAAAATTGAGAAAAATCCAAACCTTTTTAAAACTTTATACATTAATAGGTAATTGAAATGAGATTTTAAATTGAAGCATTTTCAAATGTGTGAGGACACACTTCAAGTTCAAATAAGTTTCAATGAAAAATAACTCTTACAAGTTCTTCCCTTTTACTAATTTCCTAAAGATAATAAATCATTTTAAATATAATTTTTTCAGTTTACACAGAGTTGATTTCCCAACAATATGTTTCTGTCAACAGAGAACTTTTTTCTAATCAATGTGAATAACAAACATTTTATTTCATGTAAAACTATTCATTTCATACACAAAACAATTATATACACACAGAGAAAGTGTACAACACCCTGATAAGTTTCTTTTTTACTTAACAGATTAATTTGTAACATCCTAAAGCATAACTATCATGGAATAACTAAGGTTTCTCAAATATCTAAGTATTAAACAACATGATGCAACAGCTAGTTCAAACATTTAGATGCATGACCTCTCATTAAAATACTAATAAACAACTTCAGAAAATATATGTTTATGTCAAGATTATAGTTAAGCCTTAAACTTGGGCATCTATATTTATGTTCATCAGCCTAGTAATGGATTTTTCAATTTCTATATTTCTCAAAGACAAATATGTTCAAGAGAAGCACTAATGGAACACCAGATAATTTATACTTGAAACACACTAGTATGTTAAAAATTTTATACGAGTGCAATTAATATATAGAATTACAAACATTATCAGACACATTAGTAAAGTAAACAAGACAAAAAGTTTAAACTTGATTACGTTTTGCACTTTCAAATGTTTAAATACATAACTAAGGGTTTACTGTCTTCACCTATAACATATGCATAATGAACATATAATAAACTAAAAATTATAAGGAACATACTTTTGAACTAGTATTTTTCATTTCAATCTCATTTTCCAAGGTTTTGGTATAAAATTGAACTCACCCCCACTCTACAACATGTGATTCATAATCCCAGTAATCTTGTGATCGGTGTGAATTTGCTTCAGAATATATCCGAGCTCGACTAGGTAAAGGCATGGTACCAACTAAAGAAAAGTAAAAACAATAAACAGGAGTTTTTTAGTATATAGATTACTGTACACAGCACTCAGAAAGACATTCTGCATGTGTTACTGTAAAACAAGTCATGCTAATAAAACAGAATCAATTAAAATTTTCTTGAGTCATAAGGAAAACCAAGATACAAATCACAACCATCAGTCCATTTTTTTTAATATAGAGGGTACACACATACATATATGTATATAACACTTTAGAGCCTTAAGTATTATCTGTCATATTTACAGCTTGTGTACACTTCTAAAGACTATGAAGCAAAATGGAGAGTAATAAAAAAAACTGTTCCTTTGAGATGTGAGGTTGTTCTTCATTTCAATTTAACTTCTATGCCCCAGCCGGCACTACATCAATAAAATTATGGTGGATAAATTGCAGAATAAATTTTCACTTTTTTAACAAAAGTCTGCTTTGCTTTTTGGTTTAACTGGTACAAAATCATTATTTTGGAATCGTTGTAAATGTAACAAAAATCAGTCCCAACTCAAACCTTTCTGGGAAGTCTCGCATTTTTAAAATACATAATTAAACCTAAAAGGGAGTACTGAAACCTTTAGAATAACAAGAAAATATTGTTTCCTTTAAATTTCATAATTTATAAATTTACAATCTTTTCATCTGCATTTTGTGCTTAAATTACCATAACTTCGTAAGTTATTTAACTTTATGACTACGAGTTTGTTAAATCTATAAAACAGGCCTAAGCCAAGATAAACTTCTGTAAATTGCAAGATATAACCTGGATATATTATAATTTATATAAATTATGATGAGTTTTATATTGTTAATGTTATAAACTTATTTTTAGTTTAAACTGCAATGATAGTGTAGATTATGTACACTGTAGTGTACGTAAAATATGGCTCTATAGTTTGCATACTATCTTACAGATATTAAAGTTAAACAATGAAGTACTCAACTAGTGTACTTAGTAAAACTAAAAAGTTAACTTACTAAGACAAAATCTAGTAACCAAAAATTAACGTTAGTTGGCTTCAACTCCCAACTTCAGTTCTTTGGTAATTACTAGTACTAACACTAGGGTTCGAACTTAACTAAGCCTTCTCTGCCTTTGTAAATCGTACATTTCTGGTAAATCTGGTTAAGAGTACTTAATCTACGTACATTATGATTAAGACCCAGTGTTATTCCCCCTCAAAAAATATATGTAATGTAATTTTACTACATACGTAAATTTTAAAAGTAAAAATGCTACGCACGTAGGGGGGTTAAACATACAGATTATTGTTAAAACATAAAGTGATCATAAAAAAATAAAGTTAAGAATTGAGTCGTTTCGTAGGGCCACATCAAGAGGTGATCAAAATGGCTACCAGTAACGGAATCATGATGCAAAAATCTCATTGGTAATTTCCAGATTGATTTTTTTAACATGATCTTGCAAGTAACGGTGTGAAATAAAACATCTTTAATTGTCAACTGTCATAGTACACACATTCAACAACATTATCAATTTAATATGTTAGCATTTTCGTAAACAATGATACCTATATTGTTTTCGAAGGCTTCCACCAAGTTCAAATATTTCGTATTTAAATTTCGTGTGTGCAAGATTTGTTTTCCTTTTAAAGCTAACATTTTTAGTGACTTGTCTGAAACTTTTATCAAGAAATGTTTATTTTTGTCAGGTGATAGCAAAATCAAGTTTGCTGGACTACTACAAACTTCAAGAACCCGTTTTCAATAAATGAAGGAGAATTTACAGAAAATTAAAGTTAAGGTTAATTAACTACAAGGCAGTGTAGACGTTATGGATGACTAAATTTCACGTTAAATGTTAGGAAAAAAAACTGGATGTCCAAAAATATGTTATGCAGTTATGTTGCAGAAGATTACGTTAAAGCACTCGAATTTCTTGTTAATTGTTAAGTGTGCAGTATGTACTTAACTTTCTGTTGGATTTCGCGCAAAACTACACGAAGACTATATGCGTTAGCCGTACCTCATTTTGAAAAAGTTAAAACATGCGGACTTACTACGCTAGAAATCGGGTTTCAATACCCGTGGTGGGAAGAGCATAGTTGGCCCTTTGTGTAGCTTCGTCCTTAACTTCAAATAAAACAACAAAAAGTTAAAACACACGTCTATAATAAATACTTCTTTGGTCGTTTGTTAATTTCCCGTATATTTCTTTCGGGTGAAACTTTAGCGATACAAGAGCTTTCTTAAATAAAACTAGTTTCTGCTTT
>NW_013670723.1:72644-75152 GCF_000517525.1 Limulus polyphemus | reverse complement strand
TTATTAAGTAAAGACTTGTGTAGTTAAGTTTCGTCGGAACGAAGTTACGGAAAAATTAATTAACAAACGGAGACGTAACAGTACTTAAGAGTATTCATGTTTGTAAATGTACCTTGAATACTGCTTTGAGATAAAACCTTGGATATCTTTTTCTTAGTGATGTATTTTGGATGCCTTTTTTATTATTGTATTTTATACTTTAAGTTCGTTGTTTATATAATATCTTTATGTTTCTGTGTGCTTGAAGAAATATCTTGAATGACTTTTTTCTATTCATTTATCATAATAATTTTTCATTAATCTATAAAAAATTTCTTTTTCTTATGTGAACATGCAAGGTAACCCTTACTTTAATGTATCTTAGTTATTCTTATAATGTTAGCCTTATACTTATTATTGTGGGAATGGTTTTTAAAACTAGGGCCCTGTATTTCATTTTCTATGTTAAATAAAAGTTATCAGAAATATAGACCTTTAAAAGTTCAAGTTTTTGAAAAATATAAATGAAATTAGTTTTTTGTCCATAAGTTGCAGAATTAAAAATAAGTCTCAATTTAAATATAACTTTTCTACCCTTATAAATGTATTAACATATAAATAAAATTTTAGTTTTTTTTATAGATTTCAGATCTCTAACCTTAAATACTATATATTGCCCATGATCTTTTAATGTACAAATTCTCATTTGTAGTAAATATTGTAAAGAATCTTAATTATTGTTTTTAAGAAGCCTACAAAATAAAATATATTGCATATGAAAGAATGATTTAGTTCTATATTAATTGTAATGAATCAGGGAAAAGTAACAAATTTTGAAATTTTTTCTAGGTCAAGGAAATTTGATTCTGAGATGATGTCTCACCTCTCCACATAGAATACCTTGATTCCTCACACACCTACCTGTGAGATTTGCTTGCCACTAGCCGGTAGCTAAATGCCACCTAAAAATCCAGTGTTTAATGGGAAGTGTGCTATTTCATGATGACATCATCATCATGCAACAATAGCCCTCCACCAATAGGAGGGTAATACAACCTCCTTGTGCAGTAACTCCTCCTAAACACTTGTGCTCGAAACATATTCATTCTTTTCCTCAGCATTGTCTTGAACGGATGTATTTTTAAAATTATTTATCAATTACGTGAGATTTTCTATAGTTTAACTGGTATATTCTTTTTTCTCTTTCTCCAGTGTCTTTCGATTCCACCCTTTCTTTACTACATGAAGCTCATACTCAATATTACTTTGTCTTCCTTTCTTTGACTGATACAAGGGTCCATGCTGACTAGTTTCTTCAACAACTGCACACCAATACTCACATGCTTCATCCTCCTTGCCTACTTGACTCTCTTGTTCTGACTTACAGCTATTTTTCATTTCCTTTCTGTGATTCTTGAAAAGGTTTTTCGTTATAAAAAACTTGAAGATAGCTTTGATATACGGAAACATCTGTTAGCTGAGTTCTTGCACAAATCTTAAAATATAACGTTCATAAATTGAAACATAGGCTCATGTAGATACATAGATCTTGAAAGTCGAGTTCTTTAAAACTTGAAAATAGCATTTCTCTCCATTCTACTTCACCTTCTCTACTTGTTTGGTCCCATATCATCTTCTGTGTCCAGTTTTGGGCTATTAAGTGTTATTTGGCAAAAATGTCTCCTTCTCAGGGTTTCTGTCATTGGTTGTTTCTGCCTTGAGACCCCTTTTCATGCAAGGACCTCTCGCCTCCCACTCTTACTGGATGGGTCCGCCAATTCCTCTGGTTAGTGTATTCTTCCATAGATATTGATGCTTATTGGTTTTTTCATATTTTGTTACATCAGATTTGTCACCTGCCTCACTCTCTTGTATCACATATTTGTCGACCCTTTGACTAAACCTTTCAGACTGACATGTGGACGAATCTGCTTCATCATCTAGCTGTTTCATCTCCTGCAGGATTTTGATTTCCTTCAGTTGCTATTCTTCAATCTGTACACTACCCTTGAAAAGGATAAGTACATTTTCTTATTCACCACCCTTTTCCCTCTTGTAGGATCCTGCCAGGTGACTAGTGTTACCTCTCAGGGTATGCTTATTTCCCAAAATCTATATCGAACCAGGGGTAACAGAAAGTGCTCAACTCATCTGCCGTGGCTCTACCACTGCCCATTGTTGAGATGGGGTGATTCACAGGATCACTAAAGTTATCCTCATGGTATTAAAATTACTCATTTGCCTGATCCAGACCTTACCATTCCATGGACTGTCATGGAAAAAGCCAATACCAAGAAAGTGACTGTCGTTTACTGTGGCTTTTAAAAATAGGATTTCTTGGTCACCCATTGGAATATCTCCAGTAGAAGATTTTTCCGACAAGTATCCATTGGGGATATGGCACTTCTCTGGGTCTTCCCAATATGAATTTTTCCCTTTCTTCAAGTTGAGCATGGAAGACCCTTGCAACTTAACAGTTCCTAGCTGCTGGGGTGGTGAACTTTGGAAAACTTCTCACTGATTGTGTAC
>NW_013670723.1:60995-72446 GCF_000517525.1 Limulus polyphemus | reverse complement strand
TTTCCCTTTCTTCAAGTTGAGCATGGAAGACCCTTGCAACTTAACAGTTCCTAGCTGCTGGGTGGTGAACTTTGGAAAACTTCTCACTGATTGTGTACAGTACAATATGGTTGGAAATAGGGTGGTGGTGGCACTATCTATGTAGTGCAAGTCACCCCTCAAACAGTTTTTGTGCCCTCCTCTTCAGTAGGATGGATTTCTCACTCTCATATCCATCTTTCTAATTGTGTCAAAGTCAGACTCACACTGTGCACTCTGATTGAATCTTAACCACATTACATTTCTTGGTTTTCCAACCATTTGTGTGCAGGTCAAACAAAAATTCCACCTATTCCTGTGACACTTGGAGCTCTTTTGCCCTTTCTTCTTTTTTCTGGGCCCGGCATGGCCAGGTGGTTAGGGGGCTCAACTCTCAATCTGAGGGTTGTGGGTTCGAATCCCCATTACACCAAACACGCTCGCCCTTTCAGCCATGGGGGCATTATAATGTGATGGTCAATCACACTATTCATTGGTAAAAGAGTAGCCCAAGAGTTGGCGGTAGGTAGTGATGACAAGCTGCCTTCCCTCTAGTCTTATGCTGCTAAATTAGGGACTGCTAGTACAGATAGCCCTTGTGTAGCTTTGCGTGAAATTCAAAAAACAAACAAACAATCTTCTTTTTTTCCTCCAGGTAAAAAGTTTACCCAGGTCAAGAAGAGATGCTGTCTCCCACGGGTGTCACACTCCATGAGCTTTCTCTTTGAGCACTTCCTGAGGGAGCTCATCAAGGTTTAATGTTTGCACCAACCCCTCCACCATTACAATGTGGGATTCTAGCTATTCTGTGTGAGAGGTGAGGTATTGTCTCAGAAGTAAACATATTCCTTACCTAAGAATGTATTTCCGATGGACATTCACCTCCGCACATTTTTCCACCCATCCTCCCCACTTATGGTACACTTTCTTCTTGTCTTATTTAAGAATGTAGGTATCTCAAGCACACATATTTAGGGTAGTTACTGCACAAGGAGGTTGTTTCACCCTCCTATTGGTGGAGAGCTATCTTCATATGATAATGTCATCATGCACTAGCACAGTTCACGTTAAACACATAATTTTTAGGTTAGAGTTATCTCAAGGCTAGTGGCATGCAAATCCCAAAGACAAATGCATGAAGGATCAAGCTATTCTTTGTGAAGAGGTATCTATCAGAAGTACATTTTCAGATAAAGAAATGCTAACTTTTAGCAAAAAGTAGAGAAATTGGAAATTCCAAGATCAGTGTTTCGAAATATCTACAAAAAACATGGCTAAGGCAATATTCTTCACCTTTGGCTTAGTTCTTGTATTTCTGCCAACACTTGCTATCTTCGATGACTGATCGTTAATACAACAATTCAAAAAATGTATATTAAGAAGAAACCAAAAGGGATTTGCACCCTTTGCCTCCTGAGCTACTTTCCTTTCAACTTACTGCAGTAGAATGGTGACAGATATGTTGCTTTATAATCATATTAATGATAGAAATTTTTTATATTTTAAATTTTTAATATCAACCAATGACCAACATCAGTATAAAATACAAACATTAAAATCCTGCCAGCTTACCTTGTTTAATCTCAGTTTCAGGTAGGTGTTCATGTAATAACACTAACTAACACTACCCACTTTTGCGCAGTATAGTGTGGTTGTAATAAACTGTATTTTTACACTTTTATAAATTGTTGTGTTGTAATATCTACTGCTGATAATAAATACAAATTTTAATTTGCGAAGAAAAGACTATAATAAAACATCAGAAAGTTTGAAAATTCAAAGTTCTCCGAAAATGTTTTACCGATTAATATGACATCAGAAAAAGAGTTTAAATCAACATGCATTTCTTTTACAGTTTTTTTTATAATATGTAATATCAAACATAAAGTTGGATATGCATTATGAATATTACACTGATATAACACCACATCCAGCAATTGGTATTTTTCAATAAAAAAAAATGGAAACCATATTGTATTTACAAATGAATGTAAAGGTGGTTTGGGTTGGCTGTAAGGGGACATTGTATGGCAGCCAACTTTAATTTTTATTCTAGGTCACTGGAACATGTGCTTAAATGTAATTTTGTACCATCTTCTCTGTGGGAACCATGCTTATTGTTTAAGTATGAAATTGCAAAATTTACAAAAGAGAAAATAATATTTATTAATTTTATTAGTTGTATTGTATCCTTCTTGAACTGTCTAATCACATCTGGTTTTATACAAGTCTGTATGTATTTTACAAAAGTGATTTTTTTTTCTTACAGCCTCAGACAGAGATGATGTAGTTAGTTATATACCTAGGATCAGAACATCAATAATAAACTGTCATGACTTTTTTTACCGATTTGGAGAGAAGGAAAGAGAAGCTGTTGCATGTTTTGATTTTTTGGATGAGTTTTCTACATCTCCAAGTGATGTAGGTTCTTCTGATATTTTAAATGAAGACAAGCAGTCATTAACTCCAATTGTTGAAAATAATAATACCATTGTCATGCCAAAACCTGAAGAAACATCCAATATTCTTCATGCCTTTGACTTAACAGTGTCTAACTTTGCTTCACTTGATCATCTGAATCTAGAAAGCACTTTGATGTATGGTAATAGGAGATTGACTGAAAATTGTCTGTCTTCTTTAACTCTACTCTCCCAAGAAGGAGAGTCAGTAGATCACATTTCCTTCAGTGACTCTTGTGCAGAAAGTTATTCTTCTTCAACTCATAGTCTCAATCACATGAACTGAACTAACACATTTCCTGTTTCACTAGTTCATACAATGTTGAAATGTGTCTGATAGTTTGAACTGCCATTGAAACTAAAATTAATATATAGTGATTCAAAACTTCAACCTGGTAATAAACAACAAATATGGTTTGCTTCTAAACTTATAATGTAGAAAAGAAAATTAAATCTTACTAAGTACAAAGTAGATCAAATGTTCAATACAATTTTGTTATTCTTTGAACTGATTTACTTTTGTGTAAATAAATGTCATCCAAGGAGCAGTGCTTTAATTATGTTTTGAAATTATTTGTTTATATGTAATTAACTTGCTATATAATTACTTGATAGATGTATTATTGTTATTTATAGTGGCATAACTGTTTTGGAATATGTTTATGTTGAATCAATACAAAAAACCAGTGTTAATGAATTCTACATTCTATTATTAGTCTTTCTATTTTGGTACAGATATTTTAATTTTGTTTGAATTTGAAATTGCTTTAAGATCGATTGTTTTTAAGCATAAAACCTGAAATTATTGTTTCATAGATTGGGGTAAATAATCTAAATCAAAATTCATGATAAGGAAATTGAATAACCATAAAAACATCATTAGTAAATTTACTTGTGATCATGTTCGATTATGACTGAACCTTGTTATATTAAAGCTTATTACAGTTTACTTTTGGAACGTGTTTCAAATTTACATGTAATGGAGGTTGTATATTTATATGTATATGAACTAGACACAGGCAATAAACAGTTATTTGTATAGGTGATCGCATAGAGTATATATATATATGTATGTTTTCTCATATGTACTTATATTAAGTAAATAACTTGTATAAGAAGCAACATTTTTGTGATCATTTAAAGAAAGCAAACTGTCATATATATATATTGCATATTAATTCTGTATAGAGCTTATCAGTATAATTTTTCACATATGTAAATTCATGTTTTTTTCTTGTTTATATCTGTATCACCTGTGTCACAAGTTGACAAGATTTATATACACATATATATAAATAAAGTTTACCCCAACTGTAAGTGATGGTTTTCTGGAAATTTTGGTTTCCTACTTATATTTATATCCCACCTTCATCATATTAAAACTAGATCATTTCTAATATTAATATTTTTCAGCTGGCTTCACCGTATAAAATATCCGGTTTTTTTATTTATAATCTTTCTTCCTTTACTTGATGTCTCATTTGGCAAGATAACTCATCTGAAGGTTGTATAGTCAAATGAAAACTTGTAGAAAAAGAAAGAAATAATAAAAATGTCACTTTAGCCCAAATAAACAACAAGATGTGAATACTTGCAGCAAACCTGCATTGTTGATAATATATCCAAATAAGAAAAACATGCACACATATTTTATTCATAGTGATAACATATTGAGTGTGGTAGCTTAAGTAAAACTCATCTGTAATCCAAACTATTGAAAATTCAAGATTTTAGTTTGGACTATCTACTACTGCCTACACACTATAACAGTATGTGACATTTTAATACCATTAGTTAAGTAAAAGTATGTCTGTTAGGTTGCAGCATTCAAGAGATTGCACATTATAAATATTTGTGAGGGTCTTAGGATTGAAGAAGTATGATCTTTTCAATTTAATTTAGCCTCACTGATTTTCAACCTTTTTTTAGTTTTTTTAAGTCCAAGTTGAACACCTAAAAGTGCCTGACAGATTACTATATAAATCTACATAAGTGAATTTTTTTTATTACAATCACAGACAGAGATAATAATAATAATAATTTGTTTTATACCCCTTATCAGTACATTAATAATAAACTTGTGCTTTTTTTAATGATTTGAAGAAAAGGGAAGAGATACCAATGCATTTTTTTTACTTTTTGGATGAGTTTTTCCCTTAGTGATGTGAGCTCCCCTGAATTTTAAAAGTAAATGGTAAATTCCGATAAGGTACTCTCCCTTCTCTCATAAGACTAGCTTTTCTCGTTTGTGTTACCCTCTATATTCGATTTTTTTCAGAAACGCATGCCACAAGCCTTCATCCTCCCTCTGTTGGAATCCAAAGTTCCAATACATCTTTCATGCAAATTATTATGACTCACTCTATGCGCCACTACTGAACTATCACTTCTTCTTTGACAGCGGTCGAGTTCAGATGTACTTTCTTACATTGTTCAGTTACCTTGAAGTGGTTAATTTTTCATTTTTCATAACTATTTACTACACTTCATAGTTGTGGAGTTAATATTTTAATAAACCATTACATCCTCGTGTTCCCCACTTATAAATTCTGAACTTACAGTCACCACTCCGGGTTCATCGCCAGTGTCTTGTGCTGTATTTTCAGCCATAGGTACGGGCAACCAGTCAGGGGACATATTATTGCTCAATAGCCGGGAGATTAGAGAGGTATATGAGCCAACTTCCTCCTGAGCTTTTTGGACCGAACTGGACTGAAGACTACTTTGATAGTTTGTTTCTCACCCCCCCCCAAGTTTGCCACGCCTTCCTGTTCACTATCTGATGATTCAGCTCGTCAATCATCAATCTTTTCAGACTTTATCTCTCAAGTGTGTGATTTTTTGTCTCTTACACCTAATTCCTATTACCATAAACCCTCCCTTTTACATGAAACAGCTTCCCTACCCTACTTAATCTTTCTCCCACCCCTTGATATTAGGGTTCACACGGACCGATTTGCCTCTCAACTGGGGGAGGGTGTTAGTATGCCTCGTCATCTATGGATTTCGGATCAGTCCACCCTACATTATTATCGGGAGGACTTTCCCTTTTTTGACCAACAGTTGTTGGGGTCAGTTCTACCTGTTTGGGGGATGAACCCAGATTACTCTGTACAACTTGTCCAAGCCCAATTTTTTCGTCTTCATCTCATCCTTTGGGCCCTGTTAAGGTACCTTCCTTTCCTTCACCTTCTGTTAGAGGCTTACTCCATCCTTACTTCTATGTTGGCTTGTATGTCGTCTTTGGCTCTTGTGCTTCAAATGTTGGACCTCTTGGGCCATGATGCAGTTTTGGCACTGACCCATCTCCAGGCTCCTTATCTGATAGACTTCCACACGGCACCATTATGTGTTTGACTCAGTTCCTGTGTTTTTGGAGTTGTGGGTTGCCTCAGCCCATCAAGATTCTACCCTTACTAACTTGGTAGCTCTTTTGTCAGGTCCAAGTGTGACACTGGTTTCTGTATCCCGACCTTCCCATTCCCAATCTCCTGCAGTGCCACGGTTTGGCTATGCACAATCTGCCAACAGCAGTACTGGTGACTATGTGGTTGGTTTGGTCCCAGTGGGGGCTTGTCTCTTGAATTTCATTCATCTGTGGGGACCTTTTCTTGTCGATGTCTGAGTTCACAAGGTGCTGTCAGAGGATACATTATCCCTTTTCTCTCCCATCCTACAGTATCCAGTGCACCCATTCCCTTCTCCCCAGGATTCCTCAACATGCCAGCATCTTTCAGAGGTGGTCCAGGACCTCATCGCACAACAGGCTATTGAACCAGTTTCACAGGAGTTCTACTCCCGCCTGTTTGTGGTTCCCAAGAAGACCAGGGACTGGCATCCTGTCATCGATTTATTCCATTTCAATCAGTATGTTCAAACTCCTTGCTTTACCATGGAGACATACCTTTCTCTTTAGTGGGCATTTTCTCCAGGTCTAGGTGGACATTTCCAACACTTACCTACATGCTTACATGTTTTGTCATGTGGCCTGCTCCTTTACTCAACATATTCATGCCATGGGGTTGCACTTCCATGTTTATATGCATGACTGGCTTCTTCTTGCTCAATCCAAATGAAAATCGGCCTGTCATACTCGTCAGCTTCTGGCCGAAGCTGTGTGGGTGGGCTGGTTTGTTAAATTGGAGAAGTCAATTTTATGTCCTAACCAGTACCTTATCTATTTGGATGTTTTCTTATATACCCATCTCCGTCAGGCCCAACCTTCTTCTCTCTGGCTCTATTCTATGGAACAGGCTATTCAGAGAGCCCTGTCTGTTCCCTCACTTACAGCTCATGAGGTTCTATCACTTTTGAGGATGTGGTCTTCCATGACCTCTCTCATACACCTGGGCAGGGCCCATATGCAGTTTCTTCAATGGGTCCTTCATGATCAATGGAACCTCACCCGGGAGCTCTTGAATACTTCTATATCCCTTCCCTCATCCCTTGTAGATGATTTACATTAGTGATTGAACAGGGCCCACACGTCGGCGGGGTCCCACTTCCTCCTCTGTGGCCAGATTTATATTTGTTCGTGGATGCATCTCCAGGAGGTTTTAGGTCATTGGTCTGTGGAGGAGAGTTATCTTCATATGGATGTTCTCAAACTCCTGGCTGTTCATCCGGCTTTGGATCAATTTCTTTTTGTTGCCAGCTGCTGGCCAGTTATGATTCATTCTGACAATTCTACCATGGTGGCTTATATCAATAACAAAGGTGGCATCAGGTCCAGACGCCTATGTTTTTGCACTATGAATCTTCTTTATTGGGCCTACACACATCACATTTGTTTGATGGTGTGTCATGTACTTGGTGCTTTCAATCTCATAGCCAATCATCTTTTCTAACCAGATCTTGTTTATCCCATGGAGTGGACCCTGCAGTCTGCCGTTTTTCGGTGGCTCTGTCTGCATCTGGGTAACCCCATATCAATGCATTTGCCCTCAATCGCAAATTACCTCAGTTTTTGGTCCCTGGTCTTTTGTCCTCACGCCTTGGCTATCGATACCATCAGCCAGGATTGGTCTCATCTGTTCCTTTATATTTACCCTCCCATCCATTTAATTCATCCATGTCACTCCATGCATGGTCCTTCTGATTGCTCCTTAACCTTGGTTTCCTCAGTTGCTCCAATTGCAGGTGGTCCCTCCCTGCTCTTCCAACCCCAGTAACCAGGGCTCCATCTTCATGCCTGGCTTTTGTCAGGTCCTTGATGAGGAGTTCTAGTTTCTCTTGTAGAGTGGTTTCACATTTAACCCATTCCATTTACCCTTCTTCTTTAGCTGTCTATCAACGCAAATGGAGTGTTTATTGCTCCGGGGCATTGACTCAAGGTTTTGGGCTTCTCACCTAACAATTGCCTGTATATCTGTTTTTCCATCTTCCACGTGATTTTTCTTCCCCTGTCCTTTCCATGTTGATCTGTTCCTTCCTGCTCCATAATCCACCAAGGCATCCATTGCTCCTGGACTGGAACATTAACATGGTCTTTCATGCCCTCACTTTACCTCTGTTCGAGCCTCTCTTGGTGTTCCCTGTTTCATCTCTCTTTGAAGGCATATTTCCTTCTCCTACTGGTCTGCAGGCATTGAAGGTTGGATATTTTCACCCTCGACGTTATCAGAACCTTGTACCACTCCTCCTACCTTATCCAGATCATGCTTTTCTTCCTAAGACCTCTGTGGCTCGAGAATGCTGGTTCTCCTTTTCCCCTATCTGCCTATTCTCTATAGCTCATCTCTACCCTCGTCCTGATCCAGATAGACACGTCTGTCCTGTCCGTGCCATCACTTGTTATGCTGCACACACAGCTTCCTTTGCATAATCTTTCTCCTGTTATCCTGATCAATTGGGTTCGACATTTGATCCAGTTGGCCTAGATTTCCTTTTCTACTTCCCAGCATGATCTCTTTCACGTTTCCTCACATCAAATCTGTCACCTTACCTTCTCCCTTGCCTCTCATCTTCGTCATGAGTTCCACTTAGATGGCTAAGACCATTGACAGACATCTTCTTATCAAGTCCACACTGTCAGCCATGTTGATTCTTATACATTTTCCATGGCTATGTACGCTCACCCTTGAGATGGGGTATTTCACAAGATCACTAGAGTATAAATTTCCTCGTGATAATATGCCCATCCCAGACCATACCACCCATGGACGTCATAGTAAAGCATCCCTGCTAAGCCTAGAATGAATAAATCGATGTGGTCTGCTTTTCATAATAGGGTTTCACGATCACCCATTGCACTGTCTCAGGTATTGCAGTCCCTCTGGACTCTCCACCACACTTCCCCCCCTTTCTTTCAGTGAACTACAGGAGTCCTTACCATGTACCAGTTCCAAGCCACTGGGGTGGTTGACCTTGGAGGCAACCTGCTTGATGGATTCCACAAAGATAGCTATAACCATTCAATTTAGAGTAGGGCAGTAGTGTTCTGCCAGTGTAGAGAGAGTTACAAGATCCTCTGGATGAGTAACTATTTCGCAGAGTTGAGACACCCAAATACAGTTGAACTCTCTGAATGGGTGACCTTCTCCTACCATCATGTGGATGTCAGTACCCAGCAAGTGAGTTTTGGAGATCAAGAGAATCAATCACATGAGTCTTCACACAAGTTTCAGGTTGTCCATCTTCCCCTCTTGACTTGTCTTCTGTGTTGTTGGTTGCAAAAGGTCTACATGGCCTGTTTCTGTCCTGGGTTTTCCTCATTGGGTGTCGAGGTTGTTACCAACCTGGGATAGTTTGGGCTGGTTTCATGGTTGCAGGGGTTGAGTGCATGCGATGGACTTCCCTCAGATTCTGGATGACACATTCCTGGATCCCTGGCATTAGACTACCCTGTAAGTTTCTGGAGTTGAATGTTAGGTCCTCTCTTGACTCTGGGACTTGAGGTGAAGACAGTATGATCCTCACCCTACTCTTGCGAGGATGTCGGTACCCAGCGAGTGAGATTTTGGACGTATTTGACTTACCGAGAATGGTCCATCATGCCCACTTTCCATCATGGGATTCAGTGATTCTGATTTCTGTTTAAGATCACATTGCTAAACTATCCTCTCCCACGAGGATGTGCTCCCTTTTATGTTTCACCATGTCTGGTCCTCCTGATCATGATGATGTTCCTGGCTCAGACGTGGTGTGGTACTCCTCCTCAGATCATCTAATTTGTTCCTTTCATTTCAGGGAGTGTCCTCTGGATTCTTCCAGGGGATGTGCCAGTGCTTTCCTCACACTGGTCCCTCCTCCATTTCAATGTGGGATTCAAGCTAATATTGTGAGTAAAGGGAGAGTACCTTAATGGTAGTACCTATCAGAAATACATTTTCAATTAGGAAAATTATAACATCCGTGATTTGATCACCTTGGTGGACAGAAAACATATAACCTATTTTGTAGCTTTGTGAGAATAAATAAACAATCTACAGATCCACCAGTGGATAAAACCATAATTGGTTTATGTATGTTGTACCTTCATCACTGGAATTCATATTTGACTCTTTTTTATGTATGTGTGTGTGTCCAGGATGGGAGCATCATACTATTTTTAGCAAAAGTTCCCATGCAAAATGATGGGTAGGGTTAGATATCAAATCTTAGCAGCTGGTTATCTTCAAATCTACAATACAGAGGAACAAAATTGTTTACTACAGTAAAACGAGCCGAGTGTATTGTTTTCTTTACAGTAAAATATTTTCTAAACTCAGAATTGTAGACAGAATTTTGCTAGATAGTACTGAGTTTAATGAAATGAATATCCAATCACATTAACACAGATCTTATATGGGTATTCCTCAAAGATGAAATCTTAGAAAATTCATCAAACTGAGACTTATTCAGTTGAGTATGATTAAAGTATTCACCATCAGCAAGCTTGTGAGATCTATAAATGCTTACTACACCAGATCATTTAGCTATTATAAGGGTGTTCTCATAAAAGATTAATCACAGCAACTCTGTTATAATCAGTGCTTGAAAGTGCTGATAAGCATAAAAGTGGCATTATACACTTAGATACATTTTTCTGGCTTTGATGAGAAATGCCAATATTCAATTCTTTCAAACATAGAAGTTCCAGTACTGCATACCAGCTCATTTCAAGCACTGATTATAATTGTTATTGTCTTTCATCTTTGCATTTATCATCAGGCACAAACTACTTTCTGTTGAGACGACATTTACTGCACCAAGATCTAACAGAGACGACAATAGTGTTACATCTCCGTTCGTTCGTTAATTAATTTTCCGTAAATCCGTTCCAACGAAACTTTAGCGACACAAGTCCTTTCTTAAATAAAACTGGTTTATTCTTTCCGAATACAACTTTACCGATACACTTAATTTCAACAGTCACTCTATAACAAACGCTAGAACGTCTCACGTGCTCGTGCTCGACAATACTCAGTTCAATTACACATTCTCTGACTGCAGTTCAATTACTCATTACCTCCTTGTTGCTTCGTGGCCGGTCTTATATATACAAGACTACACTATATCTAGTAATCTCCCAACAATTCACGAAGGTTCGAGAAGGACGTGGCATGATACTAATCACGTGACCTCGCTGACGCAACACTGCCCCTCCTTAGTATTGTTCGTCCCGAACAATAGCCACTTGCATTAAGCCAATAACAATTAACAATAACTTAATTAAATGTACAGAATTACAAACAAAAAATTACAATTCAACAAAGTCTCTTAATTTTACGGGACATATCTTCTTCTGTACTGGTCTCCGTCTCGTTGGCTTCTGCTTCATATGGGGTTCATCTGTTTCATCAGGAAATGTTCTATCGTCGAAAACAGTCACATCAGTGGTAGTAACTTCATCAAGAGCTTCACCATTTCCCTTCTCAAAACTGAGTAGTTTCTTCTTTGACAGTGGCTTCTTCAGGTGGCACATCTTCAGCAGCGTCATTTGTCCTGTTGTCCACTTTGTCCCAACTTAAATGTCCTGGATCATGATAACGCC
>NW_013670723.1:59128-60032 GCF_000517525.1 Limulus polyphemus | reverse complement strand
GAGATGCTGAGTCTATGACATAGTTGCACCTTTGGCCATCCAGCTTTCCTGTCACATAGACACTTTGCGTGCTTGACATTTTACACCTAGCTGTTGGGACTTTCACGATGGGGGTTGGTGAGTGTCCCTCAACACCAACCACTACTGGTCTCCTTGAGGCTGACTTTTTGGTAATATTCCTCCTACACTGGCTCCTCAAATGTCCGTGCTTTCCACAGTTCCAACAACCTTTCTGGATACCAGCCTTTCTTGCTGTGGCACCTCCCCTGTGTTGAAGTTGTCAGCATTGAGCTCTCTTGTGCCCAGGTTTGTTACAGTGCCAGCAAAGTCCCTCAAACTTCTCTGAAAGCTGACCTTTTCTGGCCTTGAATCCAGATGACTGTACCAACCTTGGTACCTCTGTGCTGGACTTAACGTAGGATTCAAATTCGAGAGCTCTGGCCATTGCATCCTACATAGTAGATGGGTGTGCTTGCTTTACCTGTATCTTCAGTTTTGGACTGTCCAAGACATCTACGAACTGATCCCTCAGCAACAACTTGAGGAGATCAGGTGGTGCAGTTGGGTAGGCCTTGTGTGCCATGCTTTCCAAGTCCTGAGCCAGCTCTTGCAGGCTCTCCCCTTTAGCACGGACTCTCGTCCTGAACCTGGCCCTGTAGACTTCTGACTGATTTTGGGTTCCGTACCTGAGTTCTAGAGCCGCTACCAGTGCTCTATAGCTGTGCCTATCATCTGCTGACAACTGTCCAAGTATTTCCAGTGGTTGTCCTTTCAAGCTCATTGCCAGATATACTGCTTTCTGCTCCTCTGTCCATCCATTCATCTCTGCCAGCAGCTCAAATTGTGCTCTATATGCTTCCCACGGTGCCTTCCCATCGAATTCCTGTGGCTTCCTTCACACTGG
>NW_013670723.1:50120-58128 GCF_000517525.1 Limulus polyphemus | reverse complement strand
CTTCGGCTCAGTCCGTCAGCATTTCCATGAGATTTAAAGATGCAGCAATACTTACCAGGATTTGGCCTTTGTTGTTTCCAATCATCATTTTATCAAAGTTAACTACACACTTCCTCAGTAGTCCAACCCTAATATGCATGGGTCTTCAAAGTCAGCCAAGTATACTTTGTGTCTGTTCTTTATGACTATGAGCTCAATAGTTACCCACACCAGTCCCCACAACCATGCATAATGTCCTGTCACACCACAGATCTTCTGTATGGCTTCTGGTACTCCTTTGTGATCCTGTAACTTGATACTCACAAGGGTTTGCTGAGATGCAGAATCTATGAAAAAGTTGCACTTTTGGCCATCCAGCTTTCCTGTCACATAGACACTATGTGTGCTTGGCATTTTACACTTAGCTGTTGGGACTTTCACAATGGGGGTTGGTGGGCATCCCTCAGCACCAGCCACTACTGGTTTCTTGAAGCTGACTTATTGGTAGTATTCTTCTTACAGTGGCTACTCATATGTCCTTGCTCTCCACAGTTCCAACAACCTTTCTGGGTAGCAGCCTTTCCTGCCATGGCATCTTCCCTGTGTTGAAGTTGCCGGCAGTGAGCTCTCATGTGCCCGTCTTTGTTACAGTGCCAGCAAAGTCCCTCAAACTTCTCTGAGAGCTGTCCTTTTCTGGCCTTGAATCCTGATGACTGTACCAACCTTGGTGCCACTGTGCTGGAGTTAACGTAGGATGCGAATTCAAGAGCTCTGGCCATTGCATCCTGCATAATAGAGGGGGGTGCTTGCTCTACTTGTATATTCAGTTGTGGACTGTCCAAGGCATCTACAAACTGATCCCTCAGCAACAGCTTAAGGACATCCGGTGGCACAGTTGGGTAGGCCTTGTGTGACATACTTTACAAATCCTGTGCCAGCTCTTGCAGGCTCTCCCCTTTAGCATGGACTCTCGTCCTAAACCTAGCCTTGTAGATTTTGGACTGACTTTGAGTTCCATACCTGAGTTCTAGAGCAGCTACCAGTGCTCTATAGTTGTGCCTGTGATCTGCTGACAACTGTCCAAGTATTTCCAGTGGGTGTCCCTTCAGGCTCCTTGCCACGTACACTGCTTTCTGCTCCTCTGTCCATCCATTCATTTCTACCAGGAGCTCAAATTGTGCTCTATATGCTTCCCACAGTGCCTTCCCATTGAATTCCTGTGGCTTCCTTCATACTAGAATCACTCCTATTACTGACATTCATATCTGGGATGTGACTTCTAGCAGGACTGAAGATGTCTGCATTAGGGTTTAGCTGCGGGCTCTGTAAGGGCTTGCCATTGTCTGGGGCTGATTAAGTCGACGATTAATGTATCATCCTTGTGTAAAAGGCAATAAATCATTCTTTAATGTATCTAATTCGCTTTTAAATTTACTAATGTTTTCCATTTGTACTTCTTGCCACTATTGTTGACTTTCCTGTAGTTGCTGCTGACTTTCCTGCAACTGTTGGATACTTTCTTTCTGTTTCCTTTCTTGTTCTAATTGCCATTGCTGTAATCTCTCTCTTCTTGTTTCTTTTCTCGTACTTCTTGTTTCTTTTCTTTTTCTTCCAACAACTGCTGTAATTTCTCTTGTTTATTTTGCTGTTCGAGCTGCGATTGTCACAGGTTTTCTTGCCACTGCTGTAATCTCTGTTCTTGTTTCTTTTCTTTTTCCTCTAACAGCTGCTGTAATCTCTCTTCTTGTTTATTTTGCTGTTCGAGCTGCCACTGATGCAGGTTTTCTTGCAAATGCTGTAATCTCTTTTCTTGTTTCTTTTCTCGTTCTTCTTGTTTCTTTTCTTTTTCCTCCAACAACTGCTGTAATCTTTCTTCTTGTTTAATTTCTCGTTCTTCTTGTTTCTTTTGCTGCTCTTGTATTGCTGCCATCAAGTCTGCTAAGCTGTAGTTTGATTTTCCGCCTCTCATATTTTCCCTTTTTTTTGTCCCACTCTCTGACACCAATTTGTTACGTCTCTGTTCGTTCGTTAATTAATTTTCCGTAAATCCGTTCCAACGAAACTTTAGCGACACAAGTCCTTTCTTAAGTAAAAGTGGTTTATTCTTTCCAAATACAACTTTACCGATGCACTTAATTTCAACAGTCGCTCTATAACAAACGCTAGAACGTCTCACGTACTCGTGCTCGACAATACTCAGTTCAATTACACATTCTCTGACTGCAGTTCAATTACTCATTACTTCCGCGTCGCTTCGTGGCCGGTCTTATATATACAAGAGTACACTATATCTAGTAATCTCCCAACAATTCACGAAGGTTCGAGAAGGAAGTGGCGTGATACTAATCACGTGACCTCGCTGACGCAACAATGGCATGAATAAAAAATACTTGGGTTCATGCTTCAACAAGTACAACAGCCAGCTGAGCAGGTTTTAGGCGCATAACACATTTTGCATGTCCATTGGCCACTGACTTGATGTACAGTCTTAAATGCTCTTACAAAATAGTATGCCCAAGGATGCACCAGGAGTAGTGAAATATATAGCTCAGAGCACTTCTATTACTTTCATTGTCATCTGGTTGTGGGGAGAAATAATCATTTACAATAGGTGTATTGTTAATGGTATCTGTACAAATGACATAATCTTTGGCAGGAGTTTTCTCATCTTTTTGAAGGTATCTTTTCAGTTCAACATTAAGTTATGCACTGATATGCACTTTCTCCCTTGAGCTACTCACTTCACATGACATAAGACATCTATATTGTGGTGACATAACTAAATATATGCTAATTAGATTGTGCCTGATAAAGACTGGTACTGAAGTTGAAAGCTTTCACCAAATAATCACTTAAATGTTTAAAAACGTCTATGCATTATTTTATTTAATACAAAAGTTCTAATTACAAACATACTGCATGAAGCACACTTACAGAAATATTATTGATAAAGAGATATTGTCAAACATTTCTTGTAAATATATGAAAAATCTCAAGAAATGTAACAAATATTTGACAGGAATTAAAACATATTAAATAGTTATTGGAACTATTCAAATGTGATTTTCAAAGTAATAGTTATGAATAAACGTGTGTGTGTGTGTATATATATATATATATAAATATATATGTATATATATACACATATAATTCAACAAACAACTTCATAAAAATAACTGAGTAAAATGGTCTTTGACGTGTTTTCTTGACAGGAGAAGGCTTTCACCAAGGCATTGTTTAAAGGGAAATTGTACATGAATTTAGATGTTATTTAAGCTCATCTAGAAAAGATCTGATTGACAAAAAAATAATTATTTGATGGTGGTGGTGGATGCTATTGACTAGCTGCTTTCCCCCAAGTCTGTTAATTCAAAACTAGGGATAGCTGTGCAAGAAATTCTGAAACAGATAAAAATACTTATAAGAAATGATGTTTGTTTTTATGGACTTCTAGCTAGTTCCATCTTAGACTTTGGCTTAGTGCTGCTTCTTGCTTCTTTTTGTATTTAATTTTGTTTCACCTTTCTCTTTCTTATGTTCTGTGTGTGTTTTTATTTTTTAGCTATTTTGGCTTCAGGACTTTCAAACTACTGGTCTGTCTCCTTTCTTAAAAGTCAGTGTAGACTTTCAAATTGCTAAGAGCTGAATATTTCTCTTCTTTCAATTACACATCTGCAATTACTTCTTATTTCAGGATGTTGAATAGCTAATTCTTTCTCTTTTTGTTGATTCATCTTTCTCAGATTACTACATCTTTTGGAATGTAAGAACACTTTGTCCACTCCTGCACAAGCAGATATTCCTTAAATATCTCAAACAAACTCAATACTATCTGTGGTTTCATAGCTTGGGAAGCAGTGGATCCAAATTCTTTTGAATTTCTAATTAACATGTTTCTAAGCTCAGCAAACATTTATGTTTTAACACGTAGACTGAAACTCTTGTCCAGTTCCTACTTTATGTAATGGTGATGATCATGCAAATTAATTCTATTTATAGCATTGCCTGCTGTTTCTGTGACCCATTGCTCAAATTGGGCCGAGCATAGACCAATGGTTAGTGTGCAGGTCTGTGGTACATGCCTTATTACCACCAAAAATTTTTCGCTTTACACTTTGGGGCAATGGGTACTTTACAGGAGTGATGCTCAAATCCCATTTTGTGATTAGCAAAGCCCACAAGTTGGTGGTGGGTGATATTGACTAACTGCCTTCCCTTTAACATTTCAAAACTAAGTACAACTACTACAAACAGCTCTTGAATAGCTTTGTATGAAATTCAACAAAAACTTGAAATAAACATTTCTCAAATACTTAGAAATCAGGGCTGTTTTCTCTCTATCATCTCTTAGATAAAATTTGGTCTTGGATACCACAAACTTAATATTTTGTCTGTTATGGACAACCTTTTGGTAAGATAAAACAGTATTATGAATGTCAAGTAAAAAACTGATGTATGAGGTATTTATTTTCATAATGAATTAACATATTGCTGCTAAACAATTGAAACAATTTCAATGGGCATTTCAAGATACAAAGTGTTATTGTATTTGTAAACTTGGTGCATCTCAAACTCATGATGATCAACTTTTTGTTAGTTCAAACACAATACCTATCAATGAGCTGGTCATAGCTTGTTGGTTAGCATGTCGAGCTGTGGATCAGAAAGTACAAGGATTGAGCCTGCAATATGCTACCGAACACACTTCACACTTTTAGCTGTGGGCAGGTTAAAAAAGTGATAGTCAATCCTGCTATTCAGTAGGTGGTGGACTTTGATAACTGTTATTTGTCTCTCTGCTCAGCAGTTCAAAATTAAGGTTGCCTATTCTTGAACTCTGAGGTTTCTGACTTAGCTGTTTAGTTCATGTGACACATACAAGTGCTATTCAGGCTGATAATAACTATACCTATCTATGTATATATATATATATATACATGTTTATTTGAAAGCATAATGAGGTGGGATGTAAACATTGAGGAGTTTTAATGAATAATTACAGAGAAATGACATTTCTCTCCTTCATTTTTTGTAGGCAAGGCAATCTCTTAAAGTAAACAAAACTTTATAGCACTGGCTTTGACAGTAGATAAGCTTCATACAAATCAGGAATATCTGATGGATAACTCAAATATTACAAGAGTTATTACATGGTTATTTTGAATATTCTAATTGTAGTTTCTCTAATCCTATATGTTCATTTTCTCGTGTGATTGATATTAACAGACAGGTAAAAAGACTTTATCCAGGATCAGTTAAACCACTCTCAATGCTATATAATTAATTCACAAAAAAGAGCATTACAAAATGTGAATTACCTAGATTATAATATAACAATGTTTTGGGACCTATTGGTCCATCTCAGCTGTCCCATCCTCTACAGTAAATTAAAACTATTAATAAATAAATTAAAAAAGAAAATCTTATAGCCAGCCCTTATAATTCATATACTTATCAAGCTTTCTCCTAAACTCACTTAAATTTACTGTCTCCACAACATTTGAAGGTAAACCATTCCAAAGGCCAACCACCCTGTTAGAAAAATAAAACTGTCTTAGCTGAAGATAACTTCTACCCTGCCAAAATTTATATTTGTGTCCCCTAGTCCTACTATTCCCGCAGTTAAGTATAAAAAAATATGACGCATCAACACTATCAATTCCCTTTACAATCTTAAACACTTAAATCAGATCTCCTCTAACTTTTCTTTTTTCAATAAAAAACAATTTGAGATTTCAATCTCTCCTCGTATGACAACCTCTCCATCCCAGGCACCATTCTACTAACCCTCCTCTGAATCCTTTCCAAGAGTTCAATGTCCTTCCTAAGGTAAGAAGCCCAAGATTGAACACAATACTCCAAATGTGGCCTAACCAGTGATCTATACTATGAAATTATAACCTCTTTAGACTTGTAGTCATTATTCTGGAGATACAACCTAAAATCCTATTTGCCTTAACACTAGCAACAGCACACCACTTGGATGGCTTAAGAGACTGATCAACTACTACACCTAGAACCCTTTCTTTCATAACACTGTTAAGACTATTCCCATCCAAATTATACTCATAATTCAAATTATGATAATCCATATGCACCATCTTGCATTTATTATAATTAAAACCCATTTGCCATTCATTTGCCCAACTCACTAAATGATGTAAATCCTTTTGTAAATCTGCAGCAGCCTCTTCACAGCTAGCAACACCCAAGACTCTGATATCATCTGCAAATTTAAGTAACTTATTGACCATTCCTTCATCTGTATCATTAATGTAATTCAAAAAGAGGAAAGGTCCTAAGACTGAGCCCTGAGGTACCCCACTTGTAACATTAATCCAGTTTGACTGAACTTCATTTGTAAGAACCCTCTGCTTTTTTTCCATTCAGCCACTCTTCTATCCAATTTAGTAACTACAGATCAGTTAGTGAAAATATTATTTGTAAAATATGGAATTTGTCCATAATGTGTAGAGACAGTAGAATGATCAAGTGATATAGTGTCTGTACTTTGTTGTTTGCATTAATTAAGTCTTGGATTGGGGAATGTAAGTAGCTTTATCGAAAGCATTATCAAATACATAAGCAGAGTAATTATGTTTGGTGAAAACATAGTTTGTCACATTAGTGAAGAAATAACTGTTGTTACTGTAAAAATGCCTTAAATCAATTAACTTTAAATAGGGAGTGAAACACAGTAATGGGACTAGAGTCATAGAATAAGTAGAAATATGAGACTGTGTTTGTAGTTAATGCATATGATTAAGTAGTTGCTTTTGATAGTGACGTCATTATCAATAAAAAAAAAATTGTTGTTGAGAAATATGGCAGGAAAAGTTGAAAAAGATACATGAACTGGTGCATCTCAGATTCATCATCAATATATCTACCATTTCCCTGAAACTTAGTGATTACAGGATGCTGAAAGTATGTAACATGTAAATTAGCATAGGAGGGTCCCATCTTTATCACCACAACAACATCACAAATCCACAACTCTGTCTATACATTCAGGACTTTTATACAGTTAGCTTCCCTCTTTCCTCAAATGGTAATCAGAGTCTTTCCTTATTTCAAATTGCTAAAGAGCTGAGTCTTTCTCCCTTTTTGATAATATATGCACAATTACTTCCTATTTTAGAGTTAGACAGAGAAAAGCTAATTCTCTATCTTTATTGGGAAATTAAATTGCATCACATAATAACTTGTACAAACCTTTGTACCCCCCTCTTCCACTTGTTTATGACCCACACTCCAAAGGAGTGTTGACATGGATGCATGGCTAAGCAATTATCTGTCTGGAATGGGCAACTTAGTCCAATAATCATATAAATTTATGACTGCTTAACTCCTGCTCTGAAGTCAAGTTATCAAGAAACTCATTGACACTCTTGAGATGGCTAATATGGCTCCTGAACTGACACCTAGTCCACACTCAAACTCCACCACTTGTAATCCATGCAGAGCCAATGAAGTAGGAGAAATAGCAGGAGTCAAAGCATATCATCAACTGCCCTATCAGAGGAGACTACAAAGCCAGAAATCTTTATGCACTTTAAAATTCAATGGAAACACAAGTTTCTTAAACCTAGAGAAAAAATTTCCAGAGCTCAAACATGCTAAATATAACATTTAACTTTGGGAACTGAGTTGTTAGCAGACCACCACCACATTGTTCAGTCACAACATCCATAACTGAATCATCAATTCTGAGACTTCATCATTCTTTGGAACTCCCAACAGAAGCCCCAGTCCAATACACTTTCCAATCAATTACAAGACTGATACATCACTGCCTTTAGATCACCAGTGGCAAGTTTTAATGAGGCTGGGTGAAATCATCACCAACAAAAAAAAAGCACACAGAATTCTACAATAACTTGCCAGTAAATGGAGAGTGGTTTCACAAGCCCAGTCAAAAGAGATTGAAATAATGGAGGACATGGTGGAGGAACCAATGGATCCATGGGAAGACTTGGATCAAATCTGTACCAAGCTATCAGAAAACCCAGGCCAGAGAAAAAAACTG
>NW_013670723.1:44509-49129 GCF_000517525.1 Limulus polyphemus | reverse complement strand
GTAGCCTTTTTGATGCCTTTACACAAGACATTTGTAAAGTTTATCCCCAAGAAGATTGTACATCTAATTAATGAAGTAAGTGGTATAATAATGCATTAAAATTATCAGATCATACTATTAATATGATTCATTAATACATAAATATTACTTTGATGAATTTTTTTTTTAAATTGAGTGGGGGTGCCATATGGAACTCTTACCTTTATATTAGCTCATATTTTCATTGAATTGATATTTATTAAATTAAATCTATGCATGGCCTCTTATTTCATTTCTTTATCCAGAAAATCAACTTAAAAATGTTTTTATATTCTCAAAAAAAAACTTGTAAGTTGTATCTAATCAAAAACACCTTAGCCAGTTCAGGATTTTTACCATCAGACTAGCATAGGCTTCACATGGTTTCTGCCACATCCTACGAGTTTTTTCTCATTACCTCCATTACATAGCTGTGTGCACACTCCATTCAATAAATGATTGGCTACTACTTGCACCATCTCATCAACTGTCAAAACTGCACACCCGGATTCTACTTTCAGAAACCACAAAAGCAGGCTTCATTCTCAGAGTTGAAACATCTCTTCTTACTCCAATTCATCTTGTCTCTCAGTCAGGCTCAGCTGACTGACATCCAGCTCTGCATGATGGAACAGGAAACCCAACTGTTACTCACCTCTCATTCTCCCAATGAACAGAAGGTTTCTCTCTTCTGGGAATGTACATTCACTTGAATCCCTTATGCTATTGGGACAGATGCACAAGTGATCCTTTTCATGGTATTTATGCAACCAAGGATTCATAAACATCACCTCACTCGCTTCATCAGTTTCATAGTCTGGATCATTATTCTGTCTGAGGGGTTATTTAGTCAGGATGCTACTTAGATGTGGGTTTCTCTACTGACCCCTGATTCTAAGTTTCATCTTTTAACAAATGACTTTCTTCAGGGATGGGGGTGCATGTACCAACAGTTAAGAATTCCAGGGTTTATGCATGGATGACGAGGCTTCCCTACACATTGTTTTAGTCTTTTTTGCTTTTCCAAAGGCAATGCCTCTTGGTTTGAGCTTCTTATGAGGACAGTTGTCAAGCTCCAATCTGCCAATTTCATGGTGTCTTGTGTTTCTCATTGAGAAGACACCTTGTTTTTCAAATCTTGGACCTCCTTTCTCAGAACCACTTCTATCACTGTACTATCTTGTCATGTTCCACAGGTGATGAATGCCATAGCAGATCTATTTTCTCATCCCAAAGAAATTTCCCCAACAGAATAGATGATACATCGCAAGGTTCTGTTGGTTTGGATCTCATTTTTCAAATTTATTTGGTGGGTTGGCCTCTCATTGGAACACTCAACTACCATCAATTTGGTTTCCAGTACCTCACCTTCAGGTTTTGGCAATGGATGTAGGCAGATGGGATGGAATTACTATTCTATGCCTTCTATCCAATTCATATGTTACTCAAGGCACTAACTATGTTTTACTCCAACTCATTGTTGAGGCCTACTGATAGCACTTGATTGGTAGCTACACTCAGGTTTCTGTTTCTGCAATACTTTCAGGAGCTTTCACCTCTTCCACTTCTTAGGCCATCTCTGTGGAGGCAGCCTTGATTTGACAGAGTTCACCTGGCTATTCTGAAGCTTCTTTCTGAAGGTTTGCATGTATCTATCTCAGCTTTTATTTTTGCTTCATCTTGCAATGGACAATTCCCAACAGAATTAGCACATATATTGGCAATGATATCTTGAGTGGAAGTTTAATCCACTGCAATCAGAAGTGTCAACCATAATTCATTTTTTGACCTGGCTCTTTGACGAGGGATTTTGCACCTTCCATAATTGCCCTGTATATGACAGCCTTATCGACTACCATTCAGTACTAGGAACTAAATATTCTTTGTGTTCCCAGTTCTTTCTGGATTCCTCAGGTTTCTTGGGGTCCTTTGTATCAAACAACCATTCCAGTTACCAACATATTATGTTAATGTTACATTTCATGCCCTTTTTTTACATCTGTTGGTGTCCTGCTTCTCATATGCTATGAACCTCCTATACCTAAAGGTTTATTTTTTGTTTCTACTAACCTTCAGACATAGCCAGTCAGAGTAGTTTACACTGTTTTTCCATAGAACACTATAATTCTACCACCATCCTCACACCAGTTCTTATCCAAGGCACTCAAACAGGGAAGGGTATTAATCCTTTTTCACCAATTCATCTGATCACTATTTCTCACTTTGTTGACTGATCTCATTTTGTTCATTGTCATGTTCAGTGAGTGTCTTGAAGGTTTTATTGCCTGCACTCATGCCTTTTGAGATGCTAGATGACAGTTTTTTATTCTGGGCTTTCTTTGAAGGTGGGGTATCTTCTGGGAGTCATGTCTCATCAGATTTTTCATATTTATGTCTTTAGTGGCCCAGTTGAATTGTCCACTGGACAGTATTGTATGGATGAGTTTGTGGACCTCCCCAATGTTTTTATCTCCCATTCTCTGCATGATTTGTCAGTATCTTCATCTGAGGGTTTTCATCCTACCCCCTGTAGTTATCTTAACCACTTTGACTAGATTATTCAGAGGTGTGAGTATTTTGATTTCTTCCTTTCTTACTTTGTTTTCACAGGATCCTACTCTGTGGGAAGTATTGCCCAAGTAGGTGTGCATTTATCTAACCAATTCTGCACTAGCAACCACTATTTTAATTTATTTTATACACATTGCAACAGGTTCCTCCATTCTTAGAGAAGAGGGCAAAGTTGAGAGCCCTCCTACATGGGTCCTTGGATGTTGGATGTTTTTTCCCAGATGTAGGTAGGAGCAGCACCAGCCTAAGTGGAAGCCTACTCATAATACCAGTTCAGATTTGATGCTCAGCTATCTGGTTTGGGAGGGGGGTGCATGGCCCTTCTTTTTAATCAATTTCAGTTCAATACATTGTTCATTGAAGGGGGTCCATTAACTCTTCATAATTCCGAATGCAGAATGGTCCCATCTTGTTTCCTTGGTTGAGCACAGTTGTTTTACATTCTCCTCATAATTCTGGGGAAAGTGGAATGCTCTTTGCCCTCTCAGTTGTGGAGTGAGGATGAATGTTCATAATTCCAATTCAGATGAGTTATTTTCCTTTAGTCGAGTATGGCATACACAATCCTGTCATTCCGAGCTTGGGGTGTTGCCTTTTGGGCTTCCTTAGTTGGAGGAGAAGGTTTGTCTGTTTTGGTGTTGCTTACTTTCTTGTCTCGATTCTGGTGGTTTGGAATGCATCACTCTATGGCTACAGGTTGGGATTTGATCAATTATATATATCTATGTAGCAATGCGGTCTAATTGCTCTAGCCACCAATATAGAATATAGGAACCAAGACCCCTTAATTTCAACCCTGAGTAGTGGAACCTTGGCTATCTCGTTGGGACTGGCCTATAGTAATAATCACTCATACACTTTCCACCCTTGATACAGGAACTAAGCTCCAAGTGAAGAGCATACCTGTTCTGGATGTAGTGTTCTCTTGTTTGTCAAATAGAAATATGGCTATTTTGACCACATTGAAAAAGAAAATACAAATGCTTTTTTATCAAAAACACAAAGAAACATGTTAAAGGGCGAGGAGTTAGGAAATTGTATTTCACACCTTGATCAAAACATCAGGTGAGCTTTATCCATCACAAAACAGGATATGTGTGTATCATTCCTGATAAGTGTGAATGTGGAAAACAATCATCATCATGTTATAGGAACAACTTTAGCTAGATACTTTTAATGAGCTGAAGATTGACATTGCTGAATACAGGTGTGTGTGGAATGATGAAGATATCAGCTGATACATATAGCAACAATAATGATAGAAAAATTCACAAGAAAGAGTTGCCAACCAAGCATGAATTTCAAACAAATGCAGTAGTACAAGAAATACAGTGTCTCTTACAGACAAATATGACAGTCAGATTGGAGGAGAACACATCTTTAGGAAATCTCCTGATATGACAAAGACAGAACAGAAAAGCATTTTAAAGATGGATGTTGACAGACTTTCTGTTGGTAAGTAAAGGAAAACACAGTCATACTCTCTATGGGTATTTTTTTTCTTTCAAAATTTAGTAGGCATTATCATCTATAGTTATTATTTTGGTGTGCAAGTTAATTTTACCTACTAGTTTAGTAAACATATATATTCTGAAACTGGTTATTTGAAAAAGTATCAAAATATTGAATAAACCTTTTTCCAGTCTGTTTTCTTTATAAAACAGAGTCTGGGCATGTTAAACCTCAGTTGTAAAATTTTTAGCCAATCCTAGTCAAAGGTGTCAATTTCAGTAACATGTTATTCCAATCACTGTATTTCATGCTTGACAAATCATAGGATGATTAGCAAAGCACATAACGAAATGTTGTTCTCTGGACTTTACAATATCACTGTGGGTGGTGCTTAATATAGTAACTGCTATTTTATGTAGAGTTTGTATTTAGTAGTGGCCAATAGTACTTTTTTATAAGCCTTAGAAAATTTGCCTCTGGAAAAAACTGCATGGGATGTATGCAACTTTTATTATTTTTTATAGTAGCTTAAATTATGGTATATCATATATATATATATATATATATATATATATATAT
>NW_013670723.1:42828-44429 GCF_000517525.1 Limulus polyphemus | reverse complement strand
TCTGGAAAAAACTGCATGGGATGTATGCAACTTTTATTATTTTTTTATAGTAGCTTAAATTATGGTATATCATATATATATATATATATATATATATATATATATTAATCATTATATTGAAAAATTAACTCAAAATAAATATATTTTTAGGAAAGAAGTTGATCCACAAATGTCAGGGTTAAGATCTATGGAGTGGCGAGTGAATGGTCTTTAAGTGAATTAGGCTTAGCACTTTGAACTGAAAGAGTTTGTGATTTTTATATTCTATTGCATTTAAATTAGTAGTTTCAAGTTCAGTGATTTAGAGTAATTTTATATTTAGTTCATAATAAAAATATGATTCAGTATAACCTTGTGTGATTTGTATGTACTACTAGTACCATGTAAGAATTTTATATTTTTCCTTCTTACAATCTTTCCTTTGTAGTAAGATCCACACTTCTGTTGTTATTGCTTTATGACTAAACCAGTCTAACTGATATATAAAATGCTTATTCTGATATTTTATAAATGGTTTAAAACTCATGTACAAGTGACAACAGTAAAACCCATATGTTGGTTGTGAAACAGACTAATAAACTCATTTGTCTCAATAATACAGGGGAAGCTGTGACATTCTCACAATTGGGGTGTCAATACACTGAAGAGCTTAAAAATGTTTTGAATTCCAATATAAATCTTGCCTATAATGAGAGGAATGTGACCAGGACTAATATTTTTTAAATGCTGTAAAGTAATTATGGTGTCTGTATCATTTGGTAATCTCTTCTAACAGGATATATCATGTAACTAGGATCAGGCGGTGTTATTCAAACCACCTGTACTGTAAACTATTACATACATTCACTAATAGTAGTAATTAGATTTGTCTGTATAGTGAAACAACATACAAGGGCATATGTTAAAATAAACTTGTTTGAAAATTCAAAGAAATGATATTCAAGTACCGAAAAGCTTTCTTACTATCATCTCAACAGTAATGTTCAAATGTGAATGCAGTGGACTGAACAAAACTGAACTCCAACGGGCTAGATAGATTATGGCAAATGTACAAAGTTCACGCTGCTAACCTCACAGTTTTTTCAGCACAATAAACAAAAGTACGGCTGCAATGAAACATAAACTTGAAATAAAAAAATACATTTATGAAAGAAATTAAAATGTTTTTTATGTACATATATAAACACGAAATCCTAGTTGAAAATATAAAAATACTCGTTTATTGTTAAGGTTTACTTAGAAATATTATTTTCGGGTCTTGTATATTACTTAAAACCATAAGAAGAGTAAAATTAAAAATAGACAAAATTTCTATTTTATGGATGATAAAACGTTTTTAGAGATTTTAGAATAATGTACTTAAACATAAAAAGTAATAAGTTCAAATCTGGAACAAATATAAATATTGTAATCATTTTTTTACAAATACCATTTTTTAATGCTATGTTCCAAGATACTGTTGCGTCATTGAGATCACGTGACTATTCTCACGCCCTCTAGTTTCTAGAACTATCCCGTACCTTGGCGAATGCTCTAGTATTTACTAGATAGGGTAGATTGGTATATAAAAGAGGGTGACAACGTGACGAAATAATGTAATG
>NW_013670723.1:31751-42719 GCF_000517525.1 Limulus polyphemus | reverse complement strand
AAACCAGTTTTATTAAGTAAAGACTTGTGTCGTTAAAGTTTCGTTGGAACGAAGTTACGGAAAAATCAATTAACAAACGGAGACGTAACAATATTAAAGATAATAATGCGAAAAAAATGAAGCAACAGGTTTTATGTTTCTTAAACTACATGCATTTATGAAAGTTCTTATGAAGTTTCAAACAATTTCATCCAGTAGTTTTATTGTTTGAACAAGATATAGCAAGACTTGCATTGACTATGCAGAAAGTTAGTAGCTAGTGGTCGTTGGTTTAAATTCTACTTCAAAATTTTTGTTTTTAGACATAATATCAAAGAAGCTGTGTTTGAGAATGTTTTTTTCCTATATATTTTTTATTTATAGATTTTAACAATATTTCCTTCATGCCAGCTTCTAACCAAAGTGGCATATGTAGTGACATTATTCAAAGATGTAGTTATATTAAGAATCATTGCAATTCATAAAGTGAGATAAGAGTACCTCAAACAACCTCATTGCAGTTTTGCCATTTTAAAGTGAAATGCTGGAGGTAATTTCCATGAGCAGCTTAAGTGTGCATTAGTTTCATTGAATGAAGCTCCTGATATGATGATTTTTTATTATTATTGTATACATTTGTTCTTTCCTAATTTCATTTGAAAGAGGTATTCTTTAATGTTAGTTTATATACATTTAATTATGTAGATATTATAAGTGTCATTTCATTCTAATTTTTCCCTATTTTACCATTGCTTATGGCAAATGCTGGTTCCTGTTGTTATTTCATCATTGCTTTGCTATTTCATGTGTATATTTCATATGTTTCATTTATATTTTTATGTAGGACTCTCATGTAAAAATATCTCATACAAACACAGCCTCTCAATTCATTGTTTTTACATGTTACATGCAAATTTTATAACCTGAGATTTTTATGGCAGTCTTCTTTTTTGGCTTGTAAACCTTCTTAAAGCTTATCTTGAATACAGTATAAATCCTGTATTAGGCTTTCTTCCATGATAATTTATCAAGCTATTAACAGTGTCAGCAAGAAAAATTTATGTAAGTTTGCATGCAATCAGTAATTTGTTTAACATGTACACATGTAAGCTTAATGATAAAACATTTCATAACTAGTTAGTTTCAAAGGTATAATTCTATTTACAAAAAAAACAGAAAAGTATATTATTAATTAATATTTGTAAATGCAATGAAAATATTAAAATTGTGTAAGTCTATTTTGAAATGATCCTGTAAATTCAAAACTCATTTTTGCATATGCACGTATGAAACAAATGTACATGCTGCTATCAATAAATATTACTAATGCCTGAAATGAATTGATATACAAGCTCGGGTATAATAAATGGGAAGACAAATGAGTTTTAAACATGAATCAGTCATTTTTGTTATATATCTGGTATTTTCTAATGAAAGGATTTGAAAATCTGTTCAAAGAAATTGTCATTGCACCAATAAAGTGCTTGGGTCTGTTCTATTAACATGCTACTTTAGAGTAAACTTAGGTCTGAATTTGCAGTAGTTACCCTTTTCTCTATGTTTGTGAAGCTTTGTTCTTCAGGATTGCAACAACTACCATTGTTTGAATTACCAGCCATATTTGATTTTGTGTTTTTTATTAAATTGTTTCCGTTACAAAATATTTTCCATGACTAATAAAACTTTAATCTGCTTTGTTATTGTTCATGTTGCCAAACTTTGATGAAAACATTGAGTGTCACAGCACAAATGAACAAAGGATCTCTTGCTTGGTGCAGAGCAGAGCACTATAGTTGGTGGGGGTGTGAATGGCAAATCCTCTGCTTCCTCATGTATTTACAGAAATTAACAAAAACTAACCAAATAGCTTATTGCTCACAATAAAGGCTCATGGCCAATCACAATGACTGTTTGTTTCTTAAGGATTAGGATGCTGCTTCAAACTTTTATCCTTGCTTACTACTAGAATACTGTTACTCTACAGAATTCTTTTGCAATTCTGTGACAGGAATTATTGTCTATCTCCTCCCCCACTTCTCATCTGACTTCTCTCTCTCTCCCTCCTTTTTTTAAGTTAAATTATTTTCTTATAGTGCAGTGTGGATCAGTGGTTCAGATGGTGAAATGTGGGTGTGACTCACAAATTGTATCAGTTGGTGGGTCTGTACATATTACTTATGTATCACAACAACAGTACTACTACTACTAGTAGCACAGTCATAAATGATAATTTTTATTGGCAGTCAGATCTCAAAAATAAGTGGGTGAAACATTAGTTGTCATAGGAAAATAACATATGGACAACAAGGTCCTTAAAGGCTATCCTTGGATGCATTCCTTTAATAGAAGTAAGAACTTAAACTCACCCTTAATTTTTCAGGAAATTGTTGATATCCCTTAAACATTTTGAAAGCCTAGTCTCCATTACTACCAGTGGTAATTCATTCCATAAGATCACCGTGTTGGTAAAATAAAACTAACCTTAATTGAATCCTTCTATCTTTTTTTTTTAGTCTGAGAATTTGTGGCTTGTTGTCCTGTTGTTTTAAAAATCTAGCACAAACAAATTAGAGGCCTTCATCCTATCAGTCTTCCTTCTGGATAATATTGTAATATTCAATAAGAGCACCTCTTAACATTTTTTTTTTCAAGAGAAAATAACAGATCTTAACTTCTCCCTATAAGATAATCCTTATTATCCTTGTAGCTTTTGTTTTACTTTCTAGTGCACCTATTTAACATTTTTCATCATTTTCTTTCTACCCTTCTGTATTCTCTCTCCTACCTCCATCTTCTATCTGAGACACTTCCTAATGCTTCTGATGGATTCTGTGAACATTTGTTCCCCTCTTTGTTTGGCCTCTTCCACTTCTTCTGATGTGTCCCTCTGTTCTTTGTTTCTCTGCTGCAGGGACTCATTGGGTTGGATTACATTCCTTTTTACTGTATCCCTTCCTAGTTCTTGTGTACCTATTATTCACCTAGCTCCATTTTGTTACCTGAATATCCTCAGTGGTGTTTCTTTCTTCTTGCTGACCTGGTCGAATGCTATACAACTTTTGTGCTTATCTTACTCAGTTTTTAAATTTTTCTCAACCTTGCCCTTTACTCCTATTCCTCAGCTATATCAGTCTCCTTCCCACCTTTCCATTTCCGATTTCAGGACTTCCCCTTTGGGTCAGTGTAATCCCACCAGTATTAGTTGGAGTAGATGCATCTCTCAATTGGAAATAGAGCAGAGTTGTCTACCTGGAAGTGTAGTACAGGGCACCTCTGCACTAAGATCTAGAACATTTCTGGTTGCTGTGGCCAACCAGATGGATCTGGCATTCTTCATGGGACACAGGTCTGGGATGATTCATTTCTACACCAGCTTATTTGGATAAGTATTTCTCATGTACTGTTTGGCTTGACTTATTACCCTAGCCACAATACACATACATGGTCTGCCAACCCCATGAAATATACAAGCTGGTTGAGCAGCCTTCACATTCTTCCCTACTTTGTAACACTTTAGCATGATGCAGGAGGTTCTTTTGGCAGTTACTTTCTTCACTAAACTTATATTGTGCAAAGAGTATTCCCTGCTTCAAATGAATGTGGTCTTCCACATAGTAATGCTCCCACTATGTCTCCTCCCCCAATCAGTGGTGCATTCCATGAATTTTCCTTTTCTGTTGCTATATTCTTAGAAAGGAGCTTGTTTTTTAAAGTTCTTTATCTATACCAGCCACTCAACCATCTTATCAATGGGGGATTCTAGTTATCTATTCTATGGAGAAGTGAGTAGCATTTTTAAAGTTACTGTTTTTCTTTACCTGACAGTGTATTTCATATAGATACTCTCCATAGAACCTCCTACCCTTTCTCCCTATTCCTGATGTGTCTCTTTTGCTTTGTGAAGACTAAGCTTTTGGTACACAAAAGTGCTCAAGGGGAGTACTGTGCATGAAGGATGTGTTGCCCTCCTATTGGTGGAGGGGTATAGTCTAATGTTGGTAAAAAATACCAAACTTATAAAATAAAATAGTTTGGAATTTTATGGATTATAAATTAAAGACAGAAGTTCTGTGATATTTTTTCATCCAGTAGGATTCTTGTCTCTTAATACTCAAGTTTTATTAGGTTTGTTTATTAGTAGGAGAGTTAAGTTAGTAACACCATGTATGATACCCTGTAATGCAAGCACTTTCGTTACGTTGACCTTTTTTCTTCAGGGGCAAACTAGGAATTGATTTCATGAAGTTATGTGTTTTCCTAACATCATGAATATGGGGAATAAAATATATGCATCTTTTAATGTAAAAAGTTTTAAGGAGATTTGACATAACATTTTTGAATTCTATCTGTTCTATAAGTTTTTTAAATTGACCTATATATGCATGTGTGACATGTTTTGTAACTAAATAGGTTTAATTATTGAATCATGTTTAGTCTTTGGATGTCATCTTTTTTCTAGATTTATTTGGAATTAAATGTTATTGTTATTGAGATCAAAAGTACTTTTTGGCATTTATTTATATAACTGTTTGCTCTAGAGTCTGCAACACAAAAGTTTCCAGTAACTGTTGAGGAATGGATGACTTCAATTTATTTTGGTCATGAAGATGAGAATGGGTAAAGTTTAACACTCTATTTGTAATAGTGCTTGATATGTAGTTGCAATTTATTACACCTTAAAACGTGTTTATTTTCCTAAAATCACACATTTTGTATTTCTATAAGTGATTGAGATCTGTTCATGTTATATTTGAACAAATTATTTGCACAGGTTGAAGTAATAAAGCTATAGGAAAAGTAAGTGCATGTATATAAGTTACCTAATGTAATTGTCTTTGAAATGAAGAAATACACTATTAAGATAAAATTGACCTTTTTTGACCAGAATGGTGGCTTTCTGTTATTTTGTCATAGTTAATTTATCTGTGTAACATTTTCTCCTTTGTGTAGTTAATAAAAGTTTTAAAGACATTTAACATTTATTGTTTGAATCAAATGATTTCTACTTCGTACTCCTTCACTGTAAAATATCATAAAGTGGGGATTTAAATCAAGTTCCAGCAGTAATGCAGATTAATTAAAATGTAAATTCACTAACTTGTTATTTAGTTTCTTATTTTGATTATTTAGCTATTTTGGATAAGTTTTTATGAGTTACAGATTTCTTAGACTAAAATAATAAATAACACACAATGTTATAATGGGTACACAATTAAAAAACATTTTAAATTAAGACCAATCTATGGCTTCCAAAACGTTTATTCTGCAACATTACAAAGTTATCATCGGGAGTTGAAACTCGTAGAGTTAACTTTTTGAAGACCCTAGATTGACCTTAATTAAAAATGTTTTCCTCTGTGTACTCGTTTTAATGTTGTGTGTTATTTATTATTTTAATACTATACACAAGTGTTATGAAACAATACTTAATAGAAGATTTTTTTAACTAGATTTTTACAACATTTCAATGCATACATTATACCTGATATTTTGGAAACATTGCAGTCTTAAGTTTTATATTGTTGGTCATTCTTTTCAGGAGGAAGTCCAGTGAAATAACTTAGCTATGTTTAATTTTTAGTCATTAAAGATGTAATATAAAAACAAACTGACACACAACAAGTTTGATGTGTTTAAGGGTATTTTTATTAGGGAAAGATTTAAATAAGTGTAAGTAAACATTTTTCTAAGCCAGTAAAAAGTATAATGTATTTTTTCCTTCAATGTTACTTTCATTGTATGTATTTGGTTAGAGGGTTAAATATACCACATTTTTATTACTTTTGAGTTTTTATTGTGATATATTTCTATTATAGAAATTGTTTTCCATTGTTAATTTAGTATATGGATTTAGGACTGACCTAAGACTCCTAAGATTGTTGAACCTCGTGAGATATTATTGGGGTTATAGCCAAAACCATTGCTAACAGTGAGGATATCCAACTGATGAAACAATACAATCTAATCTATGTAATTGAGAACAGTATACTTAATTAGCTATACTCGCTACTGGGTTGATTTTTAATTATGATCTATGTAATAGCTAGCTAGCTTTGATCAAGTACTGATATTAATTTCATATTTGCATGGTTGGTGGGGCTAAATATGAAAAACAAAATGTTCAACAAAGGTTACCAATATCATCACCAGAAAACATTATGGAAAAGAACACCACAGCTAGTTCTTCACCCACTGAACAACTTTACAAAGAGTCATTTGATGACAACCTTTACTGGGGTGCAGAAGGTAGAAAAATATTTTTAATGATATGAAATGGAAAATTGTTTAGACACATTGTACCTAGATTTTTACAGCAATGATTTATTTTATAAATACATACAGGAGTATGAGGTGTTATTGGTAACAAAAACAACAAATTGATTTGGGAAGCATGTTGTAATCTCTAGCAGAAATCTTTCTTAATATTGTAATAGTGATATTTTTTTACCATTTTTAGCACCATACAGTTCAATATGAAACAAATATAAAACCATGGTATTTGCTTTCAGTAGTCATCAAATATAAAACTATGGTATTTGTTGACCATATAGGTAAACAGGTTTTTTTTAATTCTTAAATGCATGGAAACACAGAAGAACTTGGCATTATAAATTTTGGTATCTGTAAAGCTTTTATTTTTTAGACTTGTGAAATAGTTTGAGCCTCAATTGATGTCATTCAAATTTACTGTTATGTTTCTTCATTTTCAATAATTTTTGTGCTTCTTTGATGACATGATGAATATTGTTGTAAGTTATATTTTTAATGTTTTAGTTTAGATGTTAATTAGAGGATACGTGATGTTAACATCAAGAAAGTTCACTAATAGTAGTCCCAGAATACCTAGAAGGTTTATGATGATGTCAAGAACCTAGTAACTTTTACTTGTATCTTGATAAGTATACATTGTTTATAAATATAAGTAATCAGTGAATGAGAAGTTAGTGAAGTATTTATTGAGAAATTAGTGATTAATGAGGGATTCAGAATTCAGTGTGTGAAAAACTGAGTTGTTGTTTATTGAGCAAAGTTAATCAATAAGTTAGTGAAGTTTGTTATCAATCAGAGATATTTCTGTTAAATGTTATTTGTGTATTAGGTCTAGTGTAGTTTGGAGCTTATGTTGTAAAGTTTGTGTACTTAGTCTTATAACTTGTGTCAACATGAACATATTGAAGAAATAAGTTAATTTGTTATCATTATGTGGACTAGACTTGGCATTATTTTTATCAGATGATCCCAAAGAACCCACCCATTCATAGAATACATTACCACACTAGTGTCAGAAATGAGATCATTTGGATAGAAATAAAAATTAAAATAGAACTTTGACTAACTTTCATTATGACAACTCTATCCTGAAGCAAGAGTGAACCAATACTAGAGGTGATGAAACAATTAAAAGAGTGTCAAGAAAAAAGACACAGAAAATTAAAAGAAGACCAATAAGAAGAAAACAAAATGAGAAGAATGTGGCAGGGTTTTAAGAGAGTAGTTAAAAGAAAGAGATGATATATCTAAAGAAGAATTAAAAGCAGAAATAAACCTGATTGAATACAAGATTAAAGAAGAAATTGGAGATGTACAGAGGGATTGTAAGAATAAGACTGAAGAAGTACAGAAAAAATCAATTGTTACGTCTCTGTATGTTTGCTTGTTAATTCTTACAAGATACAAGTCCTTTCTTCATAAAACTTGTTTATTCTTCCTCAATACAACTTTGTAATGTACTTAATTTTCACAGTTACACACACTATAGTTCACAACAATTCATTCACTTTCTATCGCGCTTAGACTTAATTGTCCGTCCCTGCAAACTATAGTTCCGATCTCTGTGTCTGCTATCCTCAGTTCCCGCCGACCGTAACCGCTGTCTTTCTTTCTCTCTGCCTGCTTCATCTCCACTATTGCTTCGACTCCATCTGTCTCTCTCACTGTCTAGCGCACTTATATACGATAATACTGCCTGTTCTAGAAACTTCTAAGACTCTCAGCACGTGCTACCAGCGTCAGTTGACGCAACGCTCTCGCAACACACTAGCGAATCTTCTAGAATTTTCGTCACGTGACCCCACTGTCGTAACACACTAGCGAATCTTCTAGAATACTTGTCACGTGATCCCCGCTGTCGTAACACAATGAAGTCAAAGATGTACAAAAATAGATCGTTGAGATAAAAAACAGCAGTGACAAAATAAAACATTTGGAAAACATTGATGAATGTAAATATTACACCAGCCACAACTCTTTCTGCATCTTCACAAGAATTCAAATGTAAAACACCATCTATAACAAAAGATGGAATAGAATAATTTATCTGGTCTACACCAATTACCACTACTGCTCATAGTAGTACTACTACAGCTATGTCACTACCAAATCCAGTTCTAGAATTTAGCAGGCCAATTTCACAACACTGCCTGATTGAGAAACCAATGGACTATAATGAAAAGGTACCATGGGAGGAATCTCAAGCTTGAACTAATTTTGAAAGTGTAGAAACTGAACAGTGAACAACAAACTATTCATCTTGCTGCTCATTTAAAAGGACTAGCTTTAATAATGTTAACCCTTTAAGGTCAGGTTTGGTAAATAAACACTTGAGAGCCAAGTGGGGCATATAAACACATTCCTATTTATTAAAGATGGGTGCAGTTTTAAAACCACTATGGCTCCGCTCCCTTTCTTTTGCTTGCTTTCATTGATTAATGCAGTTGAAAGTCATAATTTGATTGGATAAGCACCTTTACATCATTAGATACCATCCAATGAACCATCCAGCTACTTCTACATCATCAAGTGCTAGCAAATGAAATATCTATTTATAGAAGGCTGTATTTACTATAAAACAATGAGTTGTATTTAAATTAGATACATTTTCTTTCAGTTATTTGTTTATCATGGACAAACCATTTATGCATACCAAAAAATGCCCTTTTAGCCCTCAATCAGTGCTTAAAATTATAGGTGGGTGGAGTGATGAAAAGAAATTGTCTGATTTGAGTAACATTCCTTCAGATAGTGATAATATTTCAAGTGAGCCTGAGACATGTTCAGATAATAGTGATACTGGTAACATTACATGGAAGAATGGGGATGATTTTGTGCCTCATGACTATTCATTTTCTAATGAAAATTCAGGAATTTGTGATTCATTTCCTACTCAAGAGAATGCACCTGTTATTGAATATTTTCTAGCCTATTTTGCTGATAATGAGCTTCTTGATGAAAGTGATAGATTGTGGAAGACAAGGGAAGTGATTACTATTTTAAAGGAAAAATTTTCTGCTTATTCCAAAAAATGGTAATTGATGAATCCCTAATGTTGATTGATATTCAAGCAATACATACCATCAAAGCATCATAGATTCGGAATAAAAATCCAAGTTCTCTGTGATTTGAAACAGGAATTATTTTGGATATTGTTGTTTATACAGGTACTGATATTGACATTGCTAAAAAAGATCCTCATGGGGCTTCAGGTGCCATTGTGAAGAAATTGATACAGAAATATGAAGGGAAAAGCCACCTGTTGTACATTAAAAATTGGTACTCTAGTTTTGGTTTGTTTTTAGATTCACGTAATATTGGCACTTGTAGAACCGTAAGAGAAAACAGGAAGAATGTTTCTAAGTTTGCTAAACTGAAATCTGGTGAATGTGAAAGGAAGAAATGTGGTAATTTGTTGGTTATACGTTGCCATGATAAACATAATGTAACATAAAGGATAAATGGTTAAGAGTGAAAAGGTAAATCATAAAACAAATGAAATTGTCAAAAAACCCTGATTGTGTAATTGACTACACTAAGAATATGTGGCTTATTGATAAAGTTGACATGCAATTGGCCACCATAGAATGTGTTAGAAAATCTGTAAAGTGGTACAAGAAGCTTTTTTTTTTCATCTGATGGACCTAGTTGTGCTAAATAGTTATAATATGTACCTAGTCAAAACAGGAGATTGCCATTTGAAATTCAAAGATTTCATTAGGAAGTTTATAAGGCAACTTTTTGAAAAATATGGTACCTTGACTAGTGTTAGGCCTACTAGAACAGTGAGTGGTAACATTGGTAGGCTGAGTGCTGTAAAGCAGAGTTCACAAAAAAACATAGTTTTAGTGTTTTGGGTCAATTATTGGCCATATGTTGACCAATTTACATGGGAATTGGCACAAAGATACCTTCTTCTAGGTCCCAAGCAGTGATATAGACAGTTTTCAGTTTTTCTATGTTTTTCATGATTTTTTTTTCTGGTATCAAAATTGGCCATGTTGTGATTGCATAGTGGAGACATATTGCCTTTGCCCTCGAAAGTTAGCCTCTTTAATTCTAAAACTGTTTTGATTAATGCAGTTTTTATCACTGTTTTAGGAAACGTTGATCTGTAAACATCCTACTTAAACACTGGATTGGTTTTATCAGTAAATTGCTAGGATTTTATTCTGCAAGGTAAAGGATCTTCAGTTTCTGTTGTATGTACATATGTGAGACTGTTTATTTTATTGGTAGAAGTTGGCTTGTTTGTACTCATGATAATTAGAGAACAAATGAAATTTGAATAACCAACTTTCGAACATAGATTGTTTGTGGTGTGTTCTGAAGATAAGTCTTTACTTCATTGAGACAAATAAAGGTGTTTCTTCAGTACAATTACATCTTTAACTTTATATTATTTCTATACTGTTGCAACATTATCTTAAATGAAATTATATTACTTTTGTCAGTTTTTATCTGGTTTTCATCTACAGTAACTGATGACACAAAGTACATACACTTGCAATACTTACTATTCATCGATCTACCTCACAGAATAAATAATATAAATAAAATCGTCAGCCACCATGATTTTATAATGTATACTGTTGCATCAGCGAGTCACATGACCACCGTGACGCCACGTTTCTAGAACTATCCTGTAATTTGGCGAATGCTCTAGTAATTACTGGATAGAGGGTAGACCGGTATATATAAAAGAGGGGAATGTAATGT
>NW_013670723.1:28354-30849 GCF_000517525.1 Limulus polyphemus | reverse complement strand
GTTGTCTTCTCCATGGGAAGGCCCATATGACATAGTGGATCGTCTCTCAGACGTGACTCTCCGGACAAAATGTGGTCAGCCAGGTGAGCCAAAAGTGGTGCATGCCAACAGGCTTTGGCGTTATCATGGTCCAGGACATTTCACTTGGGACGAAGTAGAAAACAGAACAAATGACGCTGCTGAAGACGTGCCACCTGAAGATGCCACCATCGAAGAAGAAACTCTACTCAGTTTTGAGAAGGGAAATGGTGAAGCTCTTGGTGAAGTTACTACCACTGATGTGACTGTTACCGATGATAAGACATTTCCTGATGAAGTAGATGAACCCCACGTGAAGAAGAAGCCAACGAGACGGAGACCAGTACGAAAGAAGATACGTCCCGTAAAATTAAGAGACTTTGTTGAATTGTAATTTTGTGTTTGTAATTCTGTACAGTTAATTAAGTTATTGTTAATTGTTATTGGTTTATCATGTGTGGTTATTGTTCGGGACGAACAATATTAAGGAGGGGCATTGTTGAAGTTAACGTTCGTTCGTTACAGTGTTGTTTTAGCGCGAGTATTGAGATTAAGTGTATCGCAGAGTTATATTCGGAAAGAATAAACCAGTTTTATTAAGTAAAGACTTGTGTTGTTAAAGTTTCGTTGGAACGAAGTTACGGAAAAAATTAATTAACAAACGGAGACGTAACAATACCATTTTTAATTAAAAAGGATTGTCATTCTAGGTTTCTCTTCTTTATTGCCAAATGGAATCTCAATAAAATATTATCTCTTGATTCTCAGTGCCTTGACAGGTTGAAAATTCCTATCAGAAACATATTGATTTGCTATTAGTAGCATTACAACTATTTGCAATAGGCCAGTAAGTTTTGCAACAACAGTAAACAATTGTGTATACACTGAAAAGTCATTACTTATCTTGAAGTGTGCCAGTCCAGCATCAGCCAGTTATTACTTTAAATTTATATTTTTAGTCAAACATTCATAACACAGTCTAAGCAAGTGCATAATCAGATGCATTTGAACAGTGTTTAGAACAAAAAGTCACAACAGGTAGAACTGAGCTGTAAATTTTGAGTTTTATTACATGAGCAGTCAACCATAAGCAACTTTCAAAGCAGATATTTGAGGAGATGAATGTATGGTGTGTCTAGTAGTAAATGTTGATTTTAATTATTGTAATTTGTTGTTTGTAGTTAGTGAAAGTTATAGAATGTATCCCTTTTGGGTTTCTTCATTTTTAAAGACATAGGTGTTTCCAATGAAGATGACTTCACAAACAGTTTTTCTCTTGTTTCCAGAATCTCAAATAAGGAGATAATGAACTATTTTTTGTTAGCAATCTTAGTTTCAACAGTGCTGTTTTTTAAACACTGAGACAGTATTTCTCAGATGATCAATACCAGAAATGTACAAGAAATTATCCTGCACTCATTTTGTTGTATATTTTATGAAGGTATTTATAGTTATGTTTTACAAAACGTAATTATGATTTTCAATTTAAATTTGTAGCTCACAATTTGGATGGTATTTTTCAAGAAGCATCCACTAATAGTGATGTTACTTTGAATGATTTTTTTGTGTGACAAGAAAATGATTACAAAATGATTATTTAGCTAAGTTTTTATTAATAATGTGATTCAAAACAGGCAGACTTCTGAAATATGTAAAGCCTTTCCTGTTTGAGTTGCTGTCAACAAACGTGACTGAATATCTTTGATGTAATACAGAGCTTCCATAGTTCTTTACTCTACTACATTCAATGTGGCTTACTGTGTTTGCATCAGGAGGTCATATATACATAAGCTTTGCTTTTCTGCCATAATCAAGTCATGCTGTTAACTTTCCTACAATAAATTCAGACATGAACATTAATTATGATGGAAATATTTTCAACACTATTGGTATTTCTACAACTTCTGTGGAGGATTTACAGATACAGTCTACCTTTTGTGTGCAAGTTTACCCATGGCTACATTGTCAACTCTTATTAGTCAATGCTATTTGGACTGTTAATGCAAAATTGTTTGCAGAAGTCCCTGGCAAGTTTAACAGTCATGTGGACGAACAATTTGTATAACACTTGCCATTTTCTCATAATTTTGAACAAGAGTGATCTTTTACTTGAGTCCATTCACCTTCAGTGTCTGTACACCAGACTTGTCTGACAGCCCTGCTCCTGAAGAAGCTTTTGCTGGTTTCATTCATTTTTTCCTCAGAAATGTTCTATTTTAAATCTTGAACCAATTTCCCTTACTCCAGGGGGTTGCTGTTGTAATTTTAGATGATTCAGTACTTGAATCTTTAACAGGCAGGCAATAGTGCTACCTATGTAGGGATGGCTTATATTGTTCATTGAAATGGTACTTTAAATATCTCCTCAATAGGTCATCAGAACTTTACAATACTGTTACGACAGTGGAAGTCACATGATGCTAGTAACACGTCATGTGATTCTAGAAAGATCATGTCCGTTAGTGAAGCCTCGAGTG